>NC_000069.6:81736225-81821225 GCF_000001635.26 Mus musculus
CAGGGGAGCCAAGCATGGAACGAATGATTTTTTTTTTCTTGTCATATTATGTTGACGTTATCTGTTACAAATCTAATTATGTTAGTCCTAGGATTTAAAAGCATTTTCTACCTTGTACTCTATGTAAATATCAAACTGATTCTATGATTTAAGGCATCACAAATGAGCACACTTGGGCTAGGATGTAGCTCACTGCTAGAATAACTGGCTCTCACGTGCAAGACCCTAGATTCAACTCCCATCACTAAACAAAACAAAAGTAAACAAGAAACAACCTTCATACAATGTACTATGAATTGCTGGTGAATATAAGAGGAAAATGGGGATTAATATAGGGACTTACATTATATACACTGGATAACAGCTGTTGGCAGAGGATGCAAAAGTTTATACAAGACAATGGTTAGAAGTCAAGTTTTACCTATGACAGGATTCACACTGAATACGAAAAATCTTAGAGAAAAGGGAGCTTAGCTTAATTTTAGATTTCATTGTGGTCTATACAGAAGAGAAATTAAATAAACTCTTCTAACAATACCAGAATTCATCCATCGGAAATTTCCTCGGATCTCTATTGAAACAACTTATTTAACAAAATTATTTCTGGAAGCTACCCAAAAACTGACAGTTCTGACTCACAAGGTCTAGCTAAATGGTTGAAGTTGCTCCAGACATCATTGGAGAGACCCTTGAAGGAATGTGCTCCTGCCCTCATTGGAGAGGCCAGGCAGCAGATTCACTGAAGAACATTGGTTCTATAGTAGTGAAGCTGTGTATGTGTGTAGGCTGGTGAGAGAGCTAGCCAAGCTTTACCCTGCCAATGTCTGTGATCCTCACAAAGGGTGCCTCCTCTCCAAATGTTCTTTATCATTTGTTTATTTCATGCTCTTTCACTTTAGCTTCTGTTCAAATGAGAGCACAGCAGAAGTCTCCCCACTGAGTGAAAGAGACTATGAACCACTCCCCAACTACCCATCAACAAAGTGCACAAGGAACTCTCTACTGGCAGACAACAATTGAATTTGCCAACATTCCTTAATAAATTCATTATCAGTTGCTGTTGTATTCAGATTTTGAGGGCAAGTTACTGGAGGGAGCTGTACGGTGCAATTTTATGGGGGTGCCAATGTGGTAAACAATGAGATTTACCCATTTCACAGAGCTAGAAGGAAGATTTTGAGTGTTTTAAATGTAACAAATTGATGATGTTTGAAGTGATGTTTGTCAGATTTAGACATTGTAAAATGTATTTTTATACATCAAAGCATCACAATGTAGCTCACTAGTATATATAATTTTATGATAGTATGTGTGAAGCTTTTTATCAATTATAAACTGGGTATCATGAAAACTTCTAAAAATTAGTAATGCATTAGGTAATAGATTTTTTTCTAAAGCCTAAGTAGAAATTATTCATGGTATATTAATCCAAATCTGGTAATTAAATGAATCCAATTATAATGACATTCCAAACATATTTAGTTCAGAATTTGCTTCATTATTAATTCCCAAGCTGGCTACAGATTTCTGATTTGATGATTAACTCTAGAGTTGCTAACTATTCTGTATCATATGAGTTCAAATACACAGGAACTGATTGGATATTTTTTCAAATAGAGACAGAAATCATCTTACTAAAATTTATCAAAATTCATCGTTTTAAAACATAAGAGGTGCCTTAACATGCATGTAGTACAAAGGTCATTTCTGTGGAGATAACCATAACCAAGGCAGCTCTTATAAAAGCAAACATTTGGATGGGGCTGGCTTACAATTTCAGAGATTTAGCCCATTATCATCCTAGCAGGAAACATCGCAGCATGCAGGCAGCCATGTTGCTGAAGGAGAAGCTGAGGGTTCTAACTCTTGATCTGAAGACAATGAAGGGGAAGGCTCTCTCTTCCCCACTGAACAAAGCTTTCAAAGCCCACCTAGACACTGACACACTTTCTACAACAAAGCCACACCTATTCCAACAAGTCCATACCTCCCAACAGTACCTCTACCCATGGGCCAAACATATTCAAACCATCATAGTAGGCAAAAATAGACTTATTTAAAATCATTCCTTTATTAAAACTGTCCCCAAACTGTCCAATTACAGAAGTAGATATTATTAGCTTCAGGAACATTGTTCGGTATTCCTTGAAAATAGCACACACATAGTGAAACTTTGGTGAATAGAGGGGTAAAGAAACCCCCCCACAATATAGATGTCTTCACTATGGTTCATCATGACCATTCAGAGTGCAACATCACCGGGAAACTATTAAGCAATATAAATTTTATAATTCTATGTCTGCCCACAAAATGTAATTCTATTTTATCTATTAGGATATAATTGATGAATGATGTTAATAAATATCCATATGTTTTATTACCCAATCTGATTATTTATTTAAGTAGTACAAAAGGTCTTCCACCATTTAAAAGACTTGAGTCTCTACAATTATTGAAACTCTTCTCACATGAGACCAATATTTTTAAATGACTTCATCTCAAGTCAGTTGCTAATGTTCTTTAAATGAACAATATCATCATCATCATCATTAAATGGTGTTTTGGTTACTAATTTTATGTTTTATAAACAGATTTTACTTATTTTCAATATTATTTTTATGTGCATGCCCTGTGTAGTGACTGTGTGATGGTTGTGTATATTATCTCTGCTTGTATGCATTCTGACTGTGTGTGTATGAAACTGCTGTATTTTCTGTCTTCATATGTATTCTGGTCATCTGCATGTATGTTATGCTTATGTGTATATTATGGTTGTGTATGTATGTTATAGTTATGTGCTTGTAACTATACTAGCTTATAAAATATTACCACTATTCTGGGTTTGATCTACAACTTTGAGGTTTCTTACTTATTTTCTGTCTTGTTCAGGTCATTAGATTGCTTTGCCAAAAGAACAGAAAACCATTCTCATAGCTCCTATGCCTGATCCCTACTGATGAATTTCTAATTGAAGTTTAGTTTTATTAAGGAGGAGGCCCAGTTACCTCCTCTGTCTCAAAGGAGGAGGGCTTCTAACAGTTCTGAGTTTCTGGAAGCAGGGAAGAAGAAAACAAAGGCTATGAAAGACTCAAGTATTAAATCATAGCAACAATGCATAAACCCAAGAGGCAGAGGTTGGGAGGGGAAGGGGGAGAGGGAGCGCCAGGGCCACAGAGAGACACACACAAAGGCAGAGAGACAGAGATACACACAGAGAGGAGAAAGACAGAGGGGGAGAGGAAGGGAGGGAGGGAGGGAGGGAGGGAGGGAGGGAGGGAGGGAGAATAGGAAGTAAAAAATAGGTGCAAGGCAAAGTGAGTAAAGACATTATGTCTGGAAGGATTTCCAGAACAGAAATATCAAGGTAAAATCTTTCTCTTTTGATCTCTTCTAGCATCTAGGAACTGGCCCCTTGTCTTAGTTAGGGTTTTACTGCTGTGAACAGACTCCATGACCAAAGCAATTCCTATAAGGACAACATTTAACTGGGCTTTACAGGTTCAGACGTTCAGTCCACTATCATCAAGGTAAGAACATGGCAGGATCCAGGCAGGCAGAGTTGAGTTCATCTAAATGCTGTGAGTGGAACACTGACTTCCAGGCAGCTAGGAAGAGGGTCTTAAAGCTCATGCCCACAGTAACACACTTCCTCCAACAAGGCCACACCTACTCCAACAAGACCACACCTCTTAATGGTGCTACTCCTTGGGCCAAACATATACAAATCATCACACCCCTTTACCGAAAGAACAAGGTTTTCTGAATTTATATCGGCCTGTTATGCTCTAATCCACTTAGTGATTTCTAAGAGCTGAGTGCTTATTTCTCATACTATTTTTATACTTAAAGGTTCCCAGCCTGATTATTCTAGAACCAGGACTTTAAAGCCAATTGCTTCTCTCAGTTTCTCTGCTTTAAAATCAACTTCCCATAATGTTATGCTTATTTTATCCCATATCTGAATTTACAAATCAAATTGTGTGTGTGTGTGTGTGTGTGTGTGTGTGTGTGTGTGTGTTCCAGATTCTCCCCATACATGTTTGCCTTGTCTGCAGTTGTGGTGACTATTCCTGTAATTGAGGTAGGACCCAATTACAATCTTTGGAACATTGCAGAGGCTAGAATTGGATCCACTTAGGACTACCAGTTCCAGGTACAATCCATCCCATGTTCATCACAACCTTGACCCTTGCATGCTCACCTTAGGAAAACCTGAAAACAAAGCACAGAAAGGAAGGGGACCTCCTCCACAATCTCCTTGAAGGACTCAAACTTGGGTACTTACAACCAAGTTCCATCTCATAAAGTTTCCACTACCTCCCAACTGCAAAGCTGAGGAAGACTTTTCATACATATTCTCTTGCATGACACTCAAGATCCATACCATAGGATATAATTTCCATGTTAAACCACAAAACAAAATGGGCCATTGTCCAGTCTATTAAATTGCCTATGTTGTACCAAGTGATAATCCCTGGGTCAATCAATTGTAATGTGTGATATGGTAGCCAGTTGCCTCTCAGGATGGTCAGACCAATCACTGACTACATCCTGTCTTGTACTGTATTTATGAGTGTAGAAAGTGGAGCCTCAGTCTCTACACAATGGCCAAAAAGGCCAATTTTCAATCTCTTCCATATCATTTATTGTCACTGAAACTGACAGTCTTTTCTTAGTAATAATTTGGTATTCATTATAAAGAAAAGTTATTGAGATATCCACAAAGAATATTCTTAGCAGCTAGTGTATAGAAAGGATAATATAAAAGAAAAGCAAGATTTACTGTTAACTAACCCTTATAAATTAAACAGCATCGAGGCGACTGGCTTTTACATTTTTATCTGCTTATAACTACAGACTTTACTGCGACATGATTAATCATCCTTTGAAAGCTTTGAGATGATTAAAGAGAAATTTCTCCAAAACTAAATTTTCCTCCACTTTATGTGGAAACTTCCGAGTTTCATTTTAATGCATAAAATTCACTAAATTTGATAGCTCAAAGCAATGAAAATGAGCTCTGTAAAGAGCATGGCAACTGTGGAGAACCATAATTGGCAAGGTTCCTTTATCAATTCTCAGTTCTTTACAAACGTTTGAAAGTCAGGTAACAAATACGTATTCAGATTAAAAAGTAACAGACAAATATAAATTAACTATAATAATTAATATATGTTGCTAAAATTATAGTCCTAGCATCTTTGAGTTACTGCAAATAGCTAAAGAAAGCAACCAACATTTTGCTCTCTCTTGTCAACATGCATTGTCTATAGACAGTGTTGATGCTACTGCCAATCATCTGGTCATGCTAACCGTATTTTAGGAAGACTGACTTCAGTCTACCAAATACAAAGGTTGTTTAGAGCCAGTGGTTTAAATTATCATTAGTTAGTAAAGGGACTTCCATAAAAAGGAAATGAAGTTTCAGGAAGTCCCTTTTGGACATTATGGACTCAGAGCAATTACAGTGCATAATGAGACTGTAGGAGAATTGCCTTCATTGTCAACCAGCCATCTTATTGAGAAAGGCTAGGGTTCATTTGTATAAGATTCAATATTGCCAGAAGTTCATAAAGTATCACATGAATGTTTCTCCATTCAGGTCTTATAAGAGTGTTCTAAAGTCTAAATGACTAGCTGATTTAATTCTTAAAGTAACTTTGATGAAACAATAAAGCATATTCCTCCCTCTACTGTCTCCATCCCTGACCAAGACCCCATCCAACTCCCTCCTCCCTGTCCCATTCCCCATATGCTTCCCCCTCTCCCTCTCCCTCTTCCCTCTTCCTATCACTTCCATTCTCGTGCCTCTTCCCTTTCCTTTCTTTTCTTCTCCCTTCCTTTCTCATGCTTCCTTTCCTCTTCTCTTACAAAACTTAGACCCAAACAGAAATCCCACCCACCCGTGTCCCAGGCTGTACAACTTCCTCCCAGACAAACCTGGCTTTGATGTTCTTGTCCACACTTCCAGCGTCCTGACTCACCCACTATTTATTTTGAGATTTGTAGGCCTATTCAAGTCCTCTACGGAACAAAGTTGTAAATAAACAAAGGCACAGCTACTCTGCAGAATGTCAAGAGCACAGTCACTGGCTTGTTCGACTTCATATTGAGGACTACATCCTGGGGACAGACTGGTTAACCAAGCCCTGAGCTATACAAACATTACTTCAATGACAGCTTTGTTGTCAAAGCAGGTTAAAATTCGTTTCACTTTGTTAAGATTGTAGAAACCCCTTTAAAGAATTTGACTTTGCATATTTGGACCTGTCCTGACAGCACAACTTGCCAAGAAAAACTGTATGACCAGGTACCTAAAGGCTGCTCTCAGGAGATTCAGCTCAGCTTTTTCTAAGAACATTATTGACCAAAGCCAACTTGGCCTTTCACATCTTACAAGTAACAATCACTCTTTAAATGCATGTGGATTTTCTTATGCAACAAGCTTTGAAAACCCTTGTTAAAAGGTTCTACCTAATTAATTAGAATAATTTACAAGGGGTGCATTGAAATAGAAAAGATTAAAAATGACAGTATATCATACAAGTTTATTTTTATTATTAAAAAGTAATCACAGGAGCAAGAGTCCTGGGCAGTAGCATATTATCAAACACTGGTTTTCTTATTTGGTCTTACCAGAAAAATAACAGTACAATCATTTTTGTATTATGAATGTATAAATGGACAGATTTTAATATGTTACAATTCTTTTTGAGTTGACAGATATTAATTTCTTTGCTTTGATTTTGCTGATTACATTGCTTACAGATGTTTCATTCCTAGATGGCTCAAGTTTAATCCTAACTATAGTACCAACTGAATTGCTCCAAACTCCAAAGTCACAGAGAGTAAGTTATATATATATATATATAAAACTTATATTTAAATTATGTATTTAAGATTAAATATATAACATTATATATTATACACACATGCATTTGTGTGAGCACTTGAGCACACGTGAACGCACACACACAAACACATCTATATATGGCTCACACACACACATCATCATCATCTGGCACATGCCTGTAACCCCAGGGCTGTGTCTGAGGGAGAAAGGAATAGGAGGATCTCTTGGACTTTCTCACTTCTGGTATAGACAAGAAAAAGCAAAGCCTAGGTTACTGAGAGACCCAACCTCAAAGGAATAGATGGAAAATGATAAGGGAGTAAATTTAGTATTTTCTTCTGGCCTGCTCTGCATTCATACACCACACACGCACACGCACACGCACACGCACACACACACACACACACACACACACACTTGTACATATATTCACATAGACATGAAGATAAAGAAATAATGTTTAAAAATAAATAAACAAATGCTGGAGAGGTTTTATGCTTTTGAGCAGTTGCTGCTTTTCCGGAAGACCGGAATTCATTTCAAAACACTCATACCAGTTGTTCACAGCTACTTGTAACTCCAGAGTCAGGGGATCTGATGCTCTCTCTAGCCTCTGAGAATGCTGGAACTCATTTGGCCTGCATACACACATATACCAAATACATTATTGTTAAAAGAAAAATATTTTAACGGCAAAACTAATAATACTGTGTTATACTATCTCATGAACATGAAATCTTCCTGACTTTGTATGCTGAGAAACAAGATTGCCAATCTTGTCTCTGAATGTTGCCTGGCTATGAGATGTTTCATGGGGCATAAGGATACATAGAGTTTAATCCATGGATTTTACTGTCAAATTCACAAGTTGAAAATTTGGCAGTATTCCTGAAAACGGGGTTCAGCGGGACCAGGTAAATTCATAAAACAAAGATCAATCTTTGCAAGAAGACAAACTTTAAGGACTTAAGTGTGTTAAAACCTCTGTTTTTCATGGTACCCTTACATGGCTTGGGAGAGACATGCAAAACTTTTGGTTCTATGCATAATCAAATTCAAGGCGTTTATCAGCTTTTCAAAACCATGCACAAAACCAACTGAACATCTAGACAGGAACAACTAGTATTAGAGAACAGAATACCACAAGATGAACTGTGAATATGGATGACGACTTGAATAAATCTATGTAGATTCTCAGGTGTGCATGTTCCATGTAGAGCATTAGTTGCCTAAGCCAATCCAACTGTGAGGAACCTGTTTCCTGTAAGTCTTTGGGCATTTACTGACTATCACCAGTCTATGACTTTGCATTGGTCAAACTAATTTGTTTGCTGTCACCTCAGAACTCTCATATAACCTTTTAACTACAGTCTTTTGCCACCCCACTGGGCTATACATTTCTCTAATTTCCTTTGCAAACACATTCTCTACAGCCTAACCTAATGGAAGGACTCTTATTCCTGTTCATCTCT
Source organism: Mus musculus (assembly GCF_000001635.26). Classification (NCBI taxonomy): domain Eukaryota; kingdom Metazoa; phylum Chordata; class Mammalia; order Rodentia; family Muridae; genus Mus; species Mus musculus. The sequence goes on from NC_000069.6 coordinate 81,744,551, forward strand.
CCACTTAAAAACAGTGCAGTATTGCTAAGCAGAAGGGAGCATGCTCAATGCATGATCACTTTGGTGCTTTGTGAATCTAGTATGACAAGTGAATCAACATTTGAAAGTTACAAATTTAAGTTATACATGCATATATATATATATATATATACACACACATATATATATATATTGCTATAAACTATGATTTTAGACTCAAATATAAAATTACCTATGAATTTAGATCAGTTGTGGAAGTTATTAGAAGAATTTTTTCTAGATTATACAATTTCATAAGCTGGTCTTAAGTGATCTTAGTTTCCTTGATGGCAAAACACTTTGAATCTGTTATGTATCATAATGTATAACGTTTTTTAAAGCAGGGCTATACCAGATGTGATAGCAGGTATATATAACCTCAGTGAACAACGGAACAGAACACACAGTGTAAAATTGTGTATTTTTGTGATATATGTTTTTATGAACGTGTGTGCATATGTTTTTGCAAAGTCCTATGTGTGAGCATGTGGAAGCCAGAAGTTGACATTGGGTGTCTTCCTCGATTGTCCACACATGTATTTAAAAACAACTATCCAGTCCGAATGAAAGGTTGGTTAAGACAGCATGAGACTTGCATTGCAGCTTTTTGTTTTGTATTTTAATTGAATTCTTCATTCTCTCTGTGATGAAATCAAAAATAGCACGTGAGCCTTCACAGAACTAGGCCCATGTCCCAATCACCTATCCCTGAGGCTGCTTAGAAACAGCTGTGGGCTTAGTACATTTTATTGCCTTGCTCTGGCCTCAAAACTGTTCAGATGATAAATAATTTAGAAAAGCAAAAATAATAGCATATTATTTCTATATATATATTTGTAAACAAGAAAATTCAAAGACCAACAAACACATCATTATATTTGTAATGTACATGTTTTGATTGTGTAATGATTGACTTAATTTTATTTTTCTAATGTTCATGATTTTAAGATTTATTACATTATTTTCATGACTTTAAAAAGGTGTTAAACTCTTCTGAAAATGTTCTTACATTGAAACATGCACCTCTTTCTTATTTTTAAAGTATTATGTCATATATTGCCAAATATTTACCATGTATGTATAAATATTTAGGGAAATATAAGTAATACAACATTTGCTAAGATAGGTACAGCTAATACAAATTTTTTATTTCCAAACCTAGTGAACCCCAAAAAAATATCCTTTGGAAAGAAGTTCTCAATAGAACTAAGGTAATCAGACTGGAGAGATGGCTCAGGGGGCTGGTGCTTGCCACGGGGCTGGGCAACTTGTGTTCATAGCCTAAGATCCACATGGTAGGAAGAGAGAACTGACCCTTGCAAGTGCTGATCCCACATACAAATAAATAAGTCATTTATAAGCTTTAAAAGAAAATCAAAACACGGCATAGAAATCCAACACAAATGGAGCAAAAAGTAAAAAGAGGGATCGGGACTGGCTTTGCTCTTAATGTTGCCTTACAACCTTATCTTGATGACTGAATTTCAGAGCTCCTCCTATTTTATATTCATCACACCAGTCCTTTCCAACCTCAGCCCCTCTCTACTCTGCATCTTGGCCTGCCTCTCCCTTTTCCACATTCCCACCAACATCCTTCCCATTGCCTCGGGAAAGGGAAAAGAAAAGAAGAAAGAAAAAGTTAGTTACAAATGTTTTACATAAGTCTAATTTGTAGGGATCTGAATGTTAATATGTGTCCAAACTAATTACCAAAATAACCAATAGCAAGTAAATACTTCAGCTGTTCTATCCATACTAGAAGTTCAATCGTCAGCAGCAACAGCATCAAAACTGATGACAAGCCAGGCATGGCAGCTCACGCCTGCAGTTTCAGCACTCCATCTGAGAGGCTGAGGAAGAAGGCTAGCATGAGTTTGAGGCATATACTACATAAGAATGCACACCAGATAAATCAGTGCTATATTGAAAGACCCTGTCTCTTAAGAAACATTGGAAAAAAAGAGAGAACAAAACTTAATGCAGGGTTGTTATCTCTTTTTAAAAAGGAAGTATTTTCAGGCTTAATAATTCTAGCACTTTGGAGTCTGGGGCAGGAGGATCAGGATTTCACGTTTATCATTGGATGCATATTGTTTCAGAGCAGCCTGGGATACATGCAAACCTATCTCACAATTAAATTAAAGACTACTTAAACTACCCTTGACACATGTTTTGGAGAAAATGTTTGTTAGCTTATCATTCTTCTTCGCGGAAACATATAAATACAAACCACAAAACAAACAAACAACACTTTTTTTTCAATATTTAGAAAGAACAATATGGGTTTCACAGACTACAGTAACCTATGGACTTCTCATAAACCAATACTGAGAAAGTAAGACACAATGAACCAATTACATCATTCCTTTGAAATCAAGCCAGGCTTAATACTAGAATTTGAGGCAAGAGGTTGGTTTGAAGGCAGCCTGGTTTCTAAGTAAGACTTTGTCTCAAAACAGCAACGACACCACTAGATGTCCTGGGCCTATTCAGGCCACCAGTGTGATGATTCATACAATTTAGTAATGAGCAGGGAAGAGAAACAGGGACTGTGATTACTGTGTTTGCATCTGCATCTAAGGGCAGCATGCATGTGGGTTATAAAAGCCATCAAGCACATAATTAGACTGAGGAAAACTCCTTGTTAACTTTAACTCCACCTAGCTAGTAGTGATATTGTATCTGTCATGTCCCAGAATCTTGATAACCCCACGCAGCATAAGATAGCTGCAGTGAGAACTGCAGAAAGCTAAGGAGCCACAGTGTGGGGAATGTGTGTAAACGACGCCTGATTCTCTCCTAGCATATTTTACCTATTTAAAAAACAAAACAAACAAACATAAAAAACCAAAAAACAAAAACAAACAAAAAACTTGTCGCTCATAAAATAATGCTGAAATTATATGTTTTAGTCATTCTGCTTTCTTCCTAGTTTTTGAAACTACTAACAAGTAGAGGAACAATGAAGAGCTGGGACCAAGAGGAATGAAACCTTTAATGGGATTTCTCCTTCTATACCTGGCCATGACATAGAATGATATGCTCCCACCGTGATGCACTGTGTTACCACCAGCCCAAAGCTATATGATAAATAATGGACTGCAGCCACTAAAGGAGACAAACGAAACCCGATCATCCTAAATTGATTGATCTCACATATTCCTCACAGTACTAAAAACTAACACATCCTCTTTAAGTATGATACTTAAACATCATTCAGTATGGAGGGAGGGACTTCTTAGCAAGTTAGAGTATTCAACTAAAGTAACTGAAAGTGATTATTAATCTTTGGTCATTTAAAGTAGGAGGCATTCTTAGCCAGGAACCAAGAGGTAAGCGCTGCTTGAGTTTGCTAATGTTAGTACATAGCCAAGCACAACTACAGTCTGCTTTAGGATACAGTTGAGCTGTGAATTCCACCTTTGTTGAAATACAGTTGATGACTGGCAAAGCAACCCCTATTTTTAGCACTCGTGGAATGCACTGCCATGATGTTAGTAGAATTTTAAAAGTTTAAAGAGTTGAGATGTTATGGTTGGATCTTAAATGAACCCCAAAGACCCATGTGTTATTTGCCAGCTTGGGAGCATACAGGGATATAGTGGCTCATCTAAGAGGCAGAGTCTAGTGATGGGTCTTCAAGTCATTGGTGGTATGACTTAGAATGGATACTGGAATCCAGGACCTTTTTTTCCTTCTGTTTTTGAAGTGTGCATCACCATGATGCCTCTCCTCAATACAGGTGTCAGATCAACCCTGACAGTAGAGCCAAAAAACAAAACAACAAACAAAAAATGTTCCCTCCTTCTAAATTGTTTGTCTCAGGTGCTTTGTGACAGGGACAGGAACACTGACTAACACATTGTTGTGTTGTAATACAAAATATTTCCTAGGGAGACTCACATAAATCTATTCACCCTAGAAAACAGTCCCCAAACAAACCATAATATGGATAACACTGAAATCTGAGTTATGAACTAATGAATTTTTGGAGGGTTGCTTACAGATACATGATTGAGAGGTTATTTACAGGGGAAGAACTTACTTAAAAACAACCATATCATCAAATTCCTCCCCAGCGTGGGAGAGAGTTCACAACACCTAGCAACCTTGAGTATGTACAGGCAGCAGGAGGACAAACAAGTTGGAGACTGTCCTTACCATGTGTTAACAAGCAGCCTGGCTGGTTTCTGCTGCTTGCAGCAGTTCGAATGGTCTTTCCTTGTTTGTGCTTGGCTTCTTTGACAGTCTTCTTCGCAGTTCAAGTACATTCTTCTGCAGTTTTTGTTGTTTATTATGGGGTGGGGGTAGGGTGGCGCATAGTGAATCTTGTCAGTTTCAGGGACTTCCTGAAGCTATCTTGAGTTGTTTACCTTGTTATTTAAGGAGCTTCATCCAGAGTGGAATGTTTCCATTTTGGAAGAGGCAAGTAAATACAAGTTGCTAGTAAATTAATGTTGCCTTTATAAAGTGAGATACAGATTTTATTCAAAAAGAGAGACAAGGGAGAGAAGAAAGAAAATCTATTAATGTGTATTCTTATCACAACACAAGGGAATGATTTAACTTCTAAGAAAACAGTCCATTTTTATTATATATTATGACTTGTTTCCATGCTCTAATAAATAATTTTAATTTAGTTTAAAATGCCTCTTCAATATAATTTTACTTAAAATATCTACCATAGAGATCCAGTAATTATCCAAATCACAGAAAGACAGTGGATCACAGGAGACTAAAGAAGCAAATCAAAAATATCTTATACTTTCAGAAAATGTCCTTTCACTTCTGAAATCAGTTCCATATCTTCTAACCCTCACTATTAGAGGGTTCAAAGTAGAGAAAAATAAAATCTTTTTTTTTTTTTTTGGTATGGTTGATATCAGTATGTGTTGTGTCGCTTTGATTTTTTTTGGGGGGGGGCAAAGTTTTTTTTCTTATAATAAAGGTTATAAATTCGCAAGTAAGGAAATAGGAAGGGAGGGAAGGAGGGAGAGATAGAGACGGAGACAGACACCAACAGAGAGAGATAAAGAGGCTACTAGACTTGGCTTCAAAGAGGAGCAATAGTGTTTCCCTGTTCTGGGCATTCTTAGTAGCAATCTGGCTTCCTGTAGTGGGACTCCACAAAGCTAGAAGCCTAGAGGTAGGTTCTCTCCAGACATGCAGGAACTAGTGTTTGTGTCAATAGGTTTTTCTGTACTCTGAGATTCAATTAGGACTCCAATAGCAGCTCTTCCTTTGGTTATTGGATCACACTGACAAAGCCTGATCTCACAGAGAATTTAAGAGAAAGGTGAGGGCTCACAGGAGCCTCTCACTCACTGAGAAACCTCAGAGGGTGTCAGGAAACAACAGAGGAACCTGGGGGTCCTACCTTGTAGAATGGAACATTTCATCATGATGTTTTATTGATTATGTTTCTGGTATGTGAGTGAGGGTAGAAAATGCTGCTGCTGTTGTTGCCCCATTTGCATTTTTGTCTCCCTGTTCCTTCTCTGTTTACTTCTGCTTCTGGTTTATTGGAGTAGCTGTGGACCTGCCATGTCACTTGTGAGGAGTCAGGAAATAGTCACTCCTGCCTGTCTCCGCCTTGGCTTCTAACTGGCTTGTCTTTCTCTTTTCTCTCCAGCTGATGAGAATATGGTAGTTTATAAGAAGAGTCACAAGCTCAGGTTTGTGTTAGGTTAAAATATGAAGCTCAAACCTGCAGAAACTGAGAGGTTTTTAACTTGAAAAAGCAGACTCAGCAGGAGAAAAACAGGAGATGCCTGGGTGGAGAGGCACACATTCCTGGTCAAGTGATGCATGTGTGTGATGACCTCATGTCTCTAACCGAACATTTGCCTTGTGCTGCATTTGCATAATAAACTACAAAGCATGTTTGCTAGAAACTAAAGCCAGACTGTCAGTATATTTTTTTAATCTACAAAATTAAAACATAGGCATTCATTTATAGACTCATAATTAATAGGTCAGTTCCTGTACTTATTTGCCCATTCTTGTTGAAAAAGTGTCACAAGCTTCCACATGGAGATTGTGTTCACATCTGAGCATCTAATTGGATTACAGAGTGAAAACTTTGTTCAGTGTGCTATTTGATCAAATGGAGCCCATTTGTTTTCATTTGCAGTCTGACTTTTTATTGATTCCCTGTAATCTGATTTTATAATTCTTGTCTCTGCTCACCTCATTAAAATGCAACTTTTAAACGTTCTTCTCCAAAGTTTATGAAGACAAAGAGACAAACATGTACAATGGGGATTTTGTACCGCAAGAAATCTCAAATTGGACAAACAGCATATTCCAGGTGAATTTGGAAGTTCAATTCACTTCTACAGTTCAATTATGTGAGACTGTCTATTTGTAAAAGGGGTGGTGAGGGAATGTGTTGAAGGAGTTTTAACCTAATATAACTCCATCCTGCTATTTGAAAAGCATGTTGTCCAATAGAAATTATTTGGATACAGAGTATATTGCCTTTAAAAGTATAATCCCAAGCCAGTTGCCTACTTAATTCAATTCTGAGATGCACTGGAAAACAAATTGAACTTCAAAGAAAGTAGCCACAGGCCTCTCCAAACTTTGCCAGCTCACTTTATAGGCAGCTGAGGGTTTGGACATTAAATTTCATCTGCAAACCTTAATTGGCAGCATCTAAATTATTCTCTTTATAACATTACCACTATGGAAACTAAGGCTGGATACAGCATGTGAATCATAAAACACAAAACATTGGTCTTTGACGTTTTGCTGTTAATGCACTACAATCAAAAAGACTTCAAAAGAGGAAGTTTGGTCCCTTGATCACCTTGGGCTAACTGCCTGGTCTTCCATATACCTTTGTAAGCCAGAAGGCTGCAGAAACCCGTTTTCTGTTAATGAGATCACAGCCTGGTTCCAACAGTAAAACTTCAAACCCTGTGTGCTCTGCGAAAGTTATATGAAAACAAATTAAGTACACATCTCTTTACCTCATCCCTCTCTTTAGCAAGCAGATGCTTTGGAAGATGAATATCCTCTCTTATTTTTAAGATTCTTATAGCATTTGAGTTTATGGCAGCACACTATGCGCTGCCTTTTTTGCTCATAGACTTAGCCTCTTGTTCCTGAGAGCATGTGCATACACACACATCCAGGAAAGCTAGGATCTGTATCATGGTCTGTATCTGTCTTATTTACATTTTCATTCTTAAAGATTCTGCTGGCATTGGAAATGTTCACTAAGATTGTTTTGTGACAGGTCACACAGATGAATGTTAGAACTTACAGTAATGCTTTGAATATCTGGGAATCATTCATTTCTGGTTAAAATTGAGAATTCGGGTTCCTTTGATAAGGGACATAATAGAGATTCAAAAATGATGATAAACAGCACAGCAACAGTCGGTATGCATTAAAACTAGGCAAGAAGAGGTGGGAGAATCTCTTGTTGGAGGTGATGGGAGGAAGCACCTTGAATCCAAGCCTCTGATTCTACATTAAGCAGGCCCTAGACCACACACAGGCAGCTTTTCTGGCATCCCTGCTTTGCATATTTATCTTCTTTATAAAGCAGATGGTAAGACAGCATAAAAAGTTCTCTTCAGCATAACAGAATCTTATAAATGAAAATCATTTACAATAGAGAGAATTGCATCAATAAAACATAAAATAGATTTAATTGTTAACATGACATTGAACTCAATCCAAAATTAAGAATCAAAAGTAAGAAAGGTTTAAGATGCCTGACTCACTTTGTAGTAGACTATTTGCTGCTCCTGAGAGACCACAGTAAGAACACCCCCCCTTTTTTGGGGGGGATAGCAGTAGTGTGTTGTTCATGTTTGGTCTGACCCATTAAACATTTTATGGTCTAGTTTAACTCAGAAGGATAATTCCAAATAAGGAATCATAAGGATTTATATGCTTAGTACTGGGACCAAACATACTCTATTTTCAAGCAAAAGGAATTTCCTTAAAATGATGAATTCATGACCATGTTATTTTCATGGCCTGAGAATAATTTATAAACAAACCCAGGAATGAATATCATGTTTCCTTCTGCCCCTTTGTCGGAACCAAGAAGTTGCAAGCTCTTATGTAGAGCCTATTCACAGATTTTTTTGAAGGTAGGAAGACTATCATTCTAAGCAAACAAAAAAATTCAGGAGCAATTATCAAGCACAAACTAGGCCAGAGAGAAAGACGATTCCAAATGAAGGTACCAAAACTAAGAGTCCTGTGCTGACCCTGGCTAGTTCTGGATATTTCCCCAAAAGCCTTTGTTTTGAGTCTCACCTCATGTTGCCATCTCCTGGACATAGCTTTGTAGTCCATCACTCAAGGTGACTATAAGTCTCTTTTCTTTCTTTATGCTGCTTTCTGAACTACGTGTTTCTGAGATATTGGCCTCTAGATACTGTTAAATTGCCTGAGACTGATCATTTCAACATGATACGTCTATACTTGTTCCCATGGGAATAATAAAATAGTTTCTTTAAAAAATAGTGTATATGTATATATGTATACTTAGATGTATTTTATGGCATGATCTTATGTAGACTCTAACCTTTGATATTCCTCCTCCTGCTTCTCCAGAGCTGAGATAACAGGCATGTGCCACTGTGCTCAGCTATAAAACACGTCGTTTTTGGACCTTCTCTGTATGACAGGCATGTTGCTAGGTGTTTTGCAGACATTACATCACCAAATTGGTTGGCTTTTTTTTTTTAAATAAAGTCTGCAAAACGGAAATTATTGTCTTTACTTTGCAACCAGACAAACCTGAAACTCAGAAGAATCCAGTGAGTCCTATAACAGAAAGTTAAAGGTTCCATAGAAGACAAGCAAGACTCGCAGACTCTGAAGTTTCATTTAGCAGTGCTGCATGCCCAGCTAAAACCTTGGCCAAATGTTTCTTTTTCAAGACCTACTTTGATGTCTCTACTTTCTCACAGCAAACTTTGTGACTGCAGAGGATTTCGGCATTGCCTCTTCTGCTTTGCACTCCTTAGCATGTCTTGATTTGATTGTTACCCAGGTAGTCTCTTGCTCTTGTTACTATAAGTGCACTCCTGGTCCCTTTCACACCTTGTAGTCTTCTGTTAGCACAGTTGAGAACGTCTGTTCATGAAGATCTCCATCTCGAAGATCTGTGGATCACACCCGCTTGCTATTTCTATTATGTGCAAAACTCATCTGACTCAGTTATTTTAACCTGTTATACTTTTTCTTTGACCACAGCTCTACGCATATGTCTGATGTTTTCTTTGTCATGTACTTTGCCATAATTTCCTCAAATTCATTAGGTTACAAGTGGATGCACTTTTAGTGCTCTTTCTAGTCCATTCTTCCTGAATCTCCTTTCTTAATAAATTCAAACATATCCTTGTTGTCCTATTCCAATATCTATTCATTATCAGGTACTCTTCTTAGAAGATGCCATATTTCAATTAGTCATCAACTCCCATGAGTCTCTTGAGTCAATCATTCTCTTTCATCCGTGTTGCTTTTCTTTGCATGAGTCCTAGAACAGGTTTATCTATTATGTGTCCTGGACAATCTCTTTTTCCTTTTAATCTACTCATCTACATTTAATGTTTCATAGTATATTGTACACAGAGGACTAAAGGTATTCAGTTGCTTTTTAGAAAGAAGAAAATCAAAACTATGGAAAGACTAAATTAGTCTGATGCTTAGCAAATATTTTCTGTGAGGATTCATATAATAAGTACTAACAGTATACCACAATCTCTACAATCCAGCTACACAACTCTAGTTCAACCAAAGCTACCATGCACTGTATGTAAATGAACAGGCATGGCTATGTTACAGGCTTCATGCCACAGTTGGCCATCCCCTCACCTGGACAATACCATCAGATCCTTAAGCCTACACCCCTTGGCCCTCTCCCTCTCACATTAAGCTTCAAGCAACATCTACATCATTCCTTGGCTTTTTGTGTTTTTTCTTGCCTTGTATGCTTGTGATGTGTCCTGTTCTCCTAGATTTCTTTTAAGAACACGATGGCTCTTTGTGAAAAAAAACTCTTTGTTTACTTATGACATTTTTTTTCAACAGGTATCCTTTAACTTCTCTCACATCAGCTTCCACATTTCTATATAATTTTCACAAATCTCTCATCATCAATTTAACATATTTTCATTTCTGACTAATTCAGGAAGGGGATATAGCTTTTATCTCATTGTTTGCTAAAAAGCTACAAACACCACAATCTCCTTTCTATGTGGTAGATACCAAGATCCTCCCTTGTGGATGAAGTTCCTACACTGCTATGTATTTTCAAATTCATCTCTCCGTGATGCATAGAGGTGAACACAGATGATGTAAAGGAATTACTTAGCAAGGGAAAACCCTTTAGAGGCTGAGGAGCCTGTCAGTAAATCTCAGTTCTCTCAGCATCAGCAATAGAGAAATTCAAACATATACATCTATACTTGCCTGTCATACTGAACCCTCCAGACAGACCAGCAGACATAGTCTCATTCTACTTCTTAAGAGCCTAAAATAGAAGAAAAAATTAGGCTTTCTACCATGAAGATTAAATTTAAAATTTTTTGGCATCTGAAACTATAATAAGCAAAGTGAATATTTGATTAGTTGATATTAGAAAAAAATGTAAAGTAGAAAACCAGAAATAAGACTGAGAGAAAGTTTGTATAAAATGTTTTAATAAAACTACAATTTTACAGATACTACTTTATAAAGATATTATTTCTATTTAATAGAGTCATGATTCTACTCTGCTTTCTATTACAGACAATGTCTTATAGACACTCTTGTCTCAGACAGATGATCTTAACATGCATACAGTTAGTTCACTTGTCCTGCTTCTAAGAATAAAATACAGATGTTTACACCTGTCACTGCAGTCTCAAGTCACCTAACATCGACTTCTGTAACTTACTTTCCATCAGAAGGATGTTGCTCTTTCTATCTGTCCTAAACAATGCTAAAATGATGGAGACATTGCTTTAGGAGTTCTGGTTTGGACTAAACTGCATTGTTACAGTCACAATATCAGTTGAGAACTATACAATTGAATATAACTGCTTTCTTTCAATAGTTGGTATACATAAATGCATATATTCAGGAGAATTAATATATAAGTATATTATATTATATTATATTATTTTATATTTCAGGATCACACATGTATACAACTATCTTACTGATATAATGAAACCATTTATTAGACACAAATTCATTTAGTTCTTCCACAACTGAAGTAACAGTAACAATGGACACAATGACAAAAATTTGTTATAGAGCTTACTATGCATCAAATATTCTATTAACTATTCTAAAAACAAAAACCCAAATTCATCCACATAAGCCATTATTACACTTTCCTCAGATGACTAAACTGAATCAGAGAGTTTCTGCAAGCCTGTAAAAATCACAGAGTATAACGTATAGAATGCAAAGCTAGTTTGTGTAGCTTCTGACCATGCTCTGTGGACTCTCGGTTTTATGGACCTTTTTCACATCCAGATAATGAAGATAACAAGAATAAACTGTAGCTTTAAGATTGATGCTTATTATTCTACTGCCAGAAAACCAAATTCCAATTCAAACACTGGAACCACTGGTCCATTTTCTACTAAAAACAGACTACAAATAAAACATAAATCACCAAAAATTCCTATAAAGAACCTTCTTAAACCCACCATCTTCAAGAATATCAAGCACTAAGTTTTAGGAAACAATGAATAAAGTAAAATGTATAGGCAGATTGCTCGAGCGTACAATTTTAAGCCAGATAACAATTTCTTTTGTGATGGGTGATCTTTGGTAAACTGAAGAAAACAATTATTAGCCTAAGTGTTAGCAAGCAAGAGGAATGGATGTGGTGTTCAAAGGTGCACACGGGAATCAATGTGTTCATCAGAACATCCTAAACTGAAAAGTAAGGCAGGCACCCAGTGTTTAGCTCTAACAAGCCATTCCTTGAGGGAAATTGAAAAGCTCCCGTTTATGTAACTCGAGTGAATTTTATGATGATCACTGTCTCTGTTCCTGATTGCTCATGGTAGGATAACATTTTTTCATCTTAAACTTGAAGGAAACCTTGTGCACGAGTTTTATCTGGCAGTGTAGGCTTGCTTGCCTTTGGCCCTGCTCCCTTCCTTTCCTGACCTGACCACAATGTTGTGCCCCAAATGCTACCTTTGTCAGTCCTCAAAGGTGCAGGCAGCCAGCACCAAATGGGTGAGGAGTCCAGACACTCTTTGTTAGTCTATGAGATCACAGCTGGCTATGGTGAGGTTTTCCTAACCTGACAATTAAAAAAGCAAAAATACCCTCACAAATCCAAATTACTATACACACACAAAACAAAACAAAACAAAACAAAACCTCTCTGTCTTTATTTTTGTGAGCAATTCGGATTTAAGTTGATGATCTTTTCTCATTTTTTTTAACTGAACTAGCAGTAAATTTAACTGTGCTATGAATAGAAATTTACTTCTGTTGGACTAAACTGGTTCTCTAATTTCTCCAGTGTTCATGATGTTTTGTTTGTAAGCCTCAGTCTTTAAAAGCTGTGCAGTCTCTCCAACCTGTCAACAATATGTTGGTGTCTTGCTGAAATATACTGTCAGAGATTCCTTTAGATTTTTCCCTCCACTGATCATCCCTGGGCCTATAATATATTTGAATAAAGAACATAAAATGTACAAGTATCACATTGGTATTTGGAAAGAGAAGGCTGATCTTCACCCTTTGAGTAAATTCTGTTTGTGCCCAGGGATTTTGCTGAGAGATGCTGTGTCTGTCTCATCTTCGGTAGACCTTGGAGGATTCCCACCACACAACCTTGCCTTTACTTTTAGTCCTAGTCATTTTGCACTGTTAATACCTTGAACCTGGATGGATTCAGATGTTACAGGGCTTAGACCTTGTATAGTTTTAGGAGATCTCACAGAGGAAAATCAAAATGTCTGCCTATAAATTACTCTTTCTGCTTTAGCTCATGTAGCTACTTTACATGGTAGCTACTTGTGACTCGTGAATTGGTAGTAACTATATACACAGTTTGGGTCTTTTATTATCTGAACATTATGGGACAATAAAGGTTGAAGCAAAGATATATTATTTTCTGAAATAAGGTTCAATAAAACTTTGCTACCCTAGAGGACTCAGAGAGAAGTTTGAGGAACTTAAAGTAAGGCAGCACTTATGATCTTGAAGCTCCTGCTGACCTCTCTAACCCTTTTAGTCTATTCAGATCGCATTTCTTTAATCCCGGAAGCAAATAATTTTGATCATGTAACCCAGAAAAAGCTGGTCTTTAATTGCTACCAAGAGAGAAGAATGTGAAATATTTCTACTATGAGTGGACAAGGTTGGTAATTGAAAATATTAGGACAAATTTCCATATATATATATATATGTTTTCTGCAATACATGTATATATATATGTATATATATATATATATATATATATATATATATATATATATATATACACACACACACAAAACAAATCTTCAAACTGGAGACTGCTCTTGCATGTTTTTCACTTAAGGTACCACATTTAGTTTCTTGAAAGAAAAGACTGATATGGCTTAAGCAGGAAAGGGTTTGGCCAGATCATCTAGTGTGCCTTGGTGAGTATGGATGACCGTATGCTGAGTGAGATAAATCAGACATAGAAAGACAAGCCAACACCAAAATCATAGAATTATCTTACAGAAAGACTGTGACTAGGGGATGGGACGGGAAGTTTTAGTGAGACAAAATGGATGGTTTTTGGAGAGTCAGTCTACAATATGGTGAATACAGTCAGCAAAACCATGTTACACAGTTAAAATCTGCTGAGAAAGTTGTATGTGTTCTTTCAGATACCACACACAAGTGCCAACCATCTAATGTGATAGATATGTTACTTGGCTTTGCTTTGGTGGTCATTTCTGGATATATGCCTATATCAAACCTTGTATGCTACACACAGTTATTTGTCAACTGTATCACAAGTAAAGCTGGCAAACATGAAATAAAGATGTGAATTTTAAAAAGACCTGTTACACCAGCAGATATTCACTTATGATCTATGTTCAAAAAAGAGGCTGAGGACAACATGGGCATATTTCACAGCCTTATTAGTTCTCATATTGTGCTTCAAGTTATGAATCATAATCCAAAGAAGTGGACTACTATGCTTTGTGTCTTTATACAGTAATATAAAGCAGAAACCACCCATTAATTGCATACACCCATTAATGACATTGAACATTAAATAAATAAAGCAAAGGAAGCTACTTGTCCTGTTTTCTAGACCATGCTAATCTCTCTGTGCTGCCGAGGTTTAATGCACCACATGTTGTTTATATTGTTCACCATTTTTACCCGGAACTAAATTATGAATTACATTTTGTGTAAAATTTCCTCCCAGGATCTAAAAATGAGGCTTGCAAAAATGTTTCCTTGTACGTATCCAATATTAGTTGAATCGTGACTACTGCCGTAATAATCAGGATGTTCAACACTGAACCAGCCAGCTGTGTGTGACTTTTGATTTTTAATCTTTGTGGACTTCACACAGGTTATGCAAATACTCTGCCACTGCACTACAGTCCCAGCCCTGGACTGTTTTAGAAATTGATGTCATGTGCCTTTAGCAAAGCATCCTACCTTAAAAGAATTATTTGCATTGTGACTGGGCTGATGAGTTTGATAGTATTTCAAGCTCCACTATTTGCTAATGCATATTAAATAGCCATACATTCATAATACGTCAGTGACTTCCATTATCCTGACAACAGGCATGCCTCCATCACACTCAACATCATCCCACCTTATTGCACAAAAATAATAATTCTAAATCGAACTATTTTAAACTGAATTGGATCAATTAAATGACAACCATGAAATAATCTGCAGACTCAGAGAGTCTAAGTAATAAGGATGTCTCTGAGAGACACACGGATCTCCCTAAGAACAGAAAATAGAATGGATTCTGTGAGAAGACTGGGAGCTGCTGGGTGGGGAGTGGACCAGGAGGAATCATGTGGTGGGTTGTTGAAAAGAGGACATAGAGGAACAGGTCTGGAATTGGAGGGCATTTGGGAGATAATGTGAAGACATAGTGCAGTTGAAACTCCCTGGAATCTATGAGGGCGATGCTAAAGAAGACTACTAATAATAGAGGATACAGAGCCTGTACTGTCCCTCTCCTGTACCCAGACAAGGGTTATAGCAGTGTCACTGGGACAAAAACCTACCCACAAACCCTTCCACCTGCAATCTGACCTTCCTTTAAGATGTGCTGAGGTAATGGTGGACAGAACTTCTAAGTGTAGCCAACCAATGACTTATCTACTTTGAGGCCCACGTAGCCTTCATTGTCAGGAACTGGAGGCTGGGATCAGAGACTTAGGGTAGATCCAAATATGACTGACAAAAACAAAACAATCCACAACAAAAATGAAATGATTCCTAATGAGGATGTTCTGCTATAATTATGGATTGGTGTCTAATGTCCTCATCAGAAAGGCTTCCTCTGTCAGCTGATGGGTGCAGATGCAGAGACTTACAGCCAAACATTGAGGGTTCATGGGAGAGTGAGCACAGGTTGCAGATCTCTATCTTGGAGCTCAGGGAACCAGTAAGTGAATGAGGAGGAGGAGGAATTGTGAGAGTCAGCAGTGGCAAGGACACAGGGAGTTCATAACCTGCGGGATCAACTAAGCGGGGTCCATGGGGGTTCATAGAGACTGCTATGGCTGTCACGGAGCTGCTTTGTGCATGGATCTGAGCTAGGCCCTCTGCATACGTGTAACGATTGGTGGCATGGTGTCTTTTGACACGTGACAGTGAGAGTGAGGTGTCTCTGATTCTCTCGCCTCCTCTTGGGACTTTTTGTTCTACTAGGTTCCCTCGTTCAGCTTTGATGTGAAGGTTTGTGCCTGGTCTTATTGTATCTTAATGTGCTTTGTGGAATCTGCCATACTGTAGATTGACTCTCAATCATCCCTAGGAGGCCTGCTCTTTTCTGGGTGTAGACAACTGGGGTGGGGAAACTAAGAGAGAAGGAGGTGGGGCATGGGGCAGGGAAAAGCAGACAGATGGAAAGCTGCACTCAAGTATGAAAGAAGAATAAATTTAAAAAATTAAAATTTTGATTGGAAAAGACTGACATTTAAAGTAAGACATCGATATTGCCAGTATGTAGGTTCATACACAGAACATTCAGAGAAAATTACCAGAAAACTCTGTCATCTAAAGCTTCTTTGAATGCTAATACTCTATTCTGCTCTTCAGCGTAGATTCTCACGCGTGCCTTACAGAAATAGTAGCTTTATAACAAAATAACTTTATAACAAACTTGCAAACTGATTAGTCTAGAATGCTGTCACATAGTGAGAAAGATATTTGCATGAGAGCTAGACTCCAGCTTTGTGAAGTTGCTTTAGGAACACTTGAATAATGAATGTGCTTGGGATAATCTGTGCTTGCTAGAGGTGAGCAGAAGCTTGCTTCAGTTTCAGCTGCCACATTCTACTCGAAAGTGAAAGCTGATTTGCATGCTGGCTATGAGCTGTGGATCTTGCACAGACTGCCTAACAAACCAGTAAAAGCACACTAAACAAAACCACCTGGCTGACTTTCATGATGTCACTAGTTCACTGTGGGAGCTCAGAGCTCTTTATAAGCACTCTGCTGCCTTCCGAGAAATTAAGCTACATAAACTACATCCTGAGTGTGGTGCTTACCCAGGAGAGTCAATTAACTATCAAAAGGTACTGAGTAATATTAGGCCACCATTTAGTAATGCATAACGTAACTGCAGAAGTTTTACGGAAATAAACAGACCCCTGGGCTTAGAACCTGTATTAACCATATGGTAACCAAGTACTTCCAGTAAGTATATATCACAATGAGATAACTTCAGAATATTAATAACCATCAAATGTATTACCTCTGTATGTAATACTCATGCTAAAATTTTATTCTAGTAGAAAGATGGTCACATTCTAGAATATCTGCATGGCAATGCAGGGTACATTTTACACACAAATATAGTCTTCAAATGTACAATATTAATACAGTTATAAGATAGGAATGTAGATAGTTAAAAACCAAAAAAACATGAAATTGAATATTAAATATGTGTAAAAACAATACTAAAATGTCATTATCTAGGTATGATGGCAGTTTTTTCAAGCTTTATTTTTGTTTCTCTCTCTCTGTCTCTCTGTCTCTCTCTCTCTCTCTCTCTCTCTCTCTCTCTCTCTCTCTCTCTCTCTCTCTCTCTCTGTGTGTGTGTGTGTGTGTGTTTGTGTGTGTGTGTGTGTGTGTGTGTGTGTGCCATGTTATGCAGGTCCATGGAGTCTAGCACATAGTGTCAGGCCCCCTGGAGCTGGAGTTACAGGCAATTGTGAATTCCCCAACATGGGTCCCGGGAACTGAACTTGGGTCTTCTGGAAGAATAGCAAGCATTTTTAAAAGCTGACCTATCTCTCCAGCTCGAGATGACAATTTTAAAACACAATAATAGTTTATTTATTATTTTTATTTATTATTAAAATAAAACTAGTATATCTTAAAGTTATTTTCATTATAAAATGGCTGTATAGATATAGGGAGAAGAGATTTGGTTTTGGTTTAAAGTGATAGGGTCTTACTTTGTAGCAAAAGCTGACCTAGTATTCAGTATGTGGCTCATCCTGGACCACACTCATAGCATTTCTGTTTCTTCTGTAGCCTGAATATGAGGGTCAGGGTGTGAGCTACCGTACATGGATGAATATCCATAAAAAGAAACTCGGCACCAAATACAGCATCGAATACCAATAATATCTGCGTAATGTTAAAAAGAAAATTTGTGGTTACATACAATATGAACATCAGAAACTAATAGCATCTGTGTAATATTAAACAGACAAGCAGTAGTTACACACAACGTGAAAATACACAGTACACCGTCTCTATTACCAGGGCTTCTCAAACTGAAGGTAATTATAGATGTCTTCAGGTAGGTTTTCATTAAATCTACATTCACTTGAGCATAGTAATGATTCTGCTTTCTTGAACACACAAGTTCTTAAAAGGTATAAGACTACATGGAAATCAATGTGATTTTAATTGGTAAAATATTGCAGATTTGTTTCTAGAGTAGTTTAAGATATTTAACCTCAGTCTTTATTAGGCCTCCCCAGAGTCTCACTGCATGAATATATTTACTTATGAAATCTCACAGTAATTGGCATCTAGGATATTTCTGTGATTTTTGTTTTCAGATAGCTAACAATATTGGAATACATAATGTCTGTGTCCATGCAACAGGAATGGAAGTGTGACTAAATGCTAGTCACTACCACCTGCCTCCCTAGAAATACAAAACATAGTTTTTATTCTTCCCAGAACCCTTTAATGTTAAGTATAATTTATAAACTTCTGTAGACTTTATTAATTTGATGACAAATTGTTAATAATTTATTATTTTATGTATCCACACTTATTTTCTATGATATGCATGAGTTAAACTATGTGTTATTAACCATGTATTTTTCTATTGTTTTGACATGTCGTACCTCAAGAAAAACTTGCTATAGTTCACATTGATCTCCATATACATTTTTAGAGACTCCAAGATACTTATTTTTTTAACAAAAGACATATTCATCAACTACTTTAGTTCCTAGTAAACAATGAATTCAAAATGTATGTAAGAATGAATGGATTGCTTAGTTATTTCATTTTCCACTTTCATTATCTACCTCCAATCCTTTCCACACATCCCTCATTGACTTTCTTTCAAAGTCATGGCCTCTTTTTACATTAAAAGTTGTTGCATGCATCCATGTATATACATATACTGTAACTGGCTTTTTCCATAAGTAGTAGTAAGAGTAGAAACCTAAGCATCATGAAGAAATGTGTAACATAAAACAAGAATATGTGTGAGACTATGCCGGGGCCTAGCAAACAGAAGTGGATGCTCACAGTCATCTATTGGATGGATCAAAGGGCCCCCAATGGAGGAGCTAGAGAAATTACCCAAGGAGCTAAAGGGAACTGCAACCCTATAGGTGGAACAACAATATGAACTAACCAGTACCCCAGAGCTTTTGTCTCTAGCTGCATATGTATCAAAAGATGGCCTAGTCGGCCATCACTGCAAAGAGAGGCCCATTGGACTTGCAAACTTTATATGCCCCAGTACAGGGGAACCCCAGGGCCAAAAAGGGGGAGTGGGTGGGTAGGGGATTAGGGGGGTGGGTATGGGGGACCTTTGGGATAGCATTGAAAATGTAAAAGAGGAAAATACCTAATTAAAAAAAACAAGAATATGTGAAAAATTAAAACTAAAGGGCATATTCTAGTTCACAGATGTACAAAACACTCTAAAGAATCATGCACAAACATATGAGAACATGCCACTCAGAGGCTGACACAGACTCACAACTGCTCAATACTGAAAACAAAAGACAATAAGGTACATGAAATATCAGAATAACTATTTTAGAATCCAACTCTTTAACAAGGATTAGTGAAAACACAGGGAATTCGAGTGAGCAGTAAACTGCGGTAAATCTATAAACTCAAGACCTAGGTAAGAACAAGGTAACTCAGGAGATTGAAGTAACAACTTGGAGGAAAGCTTCTAAACCACAGAGGGGAAAATGTGGGGAAATTCAGATGCTATGAAATAATATATCAGAAATATAGGAAATGAGTGAATCAAGCAAGCAAAAGGAAGCATAGAGAGAATGGTCCACAGCCAAGTCTACAAAGGAAAAGACATCAGAGATGGAAGGAGCAGTTGATGCAACAATCCATTCAGAAATATACAATGAAAAGTGAAGGAATTCACCAGAGTAAATGTCAGAATCCGGTTTTTAGAAAGCTTTGGGAAACAGACTGTAAAGTCATGGGGCATAGGCAATTTACTCAACTAAAATATAGCTTGCTTGATTTTTGCTATAAGTTTAGAGAAATGCATTTAATTTGGGTTGTGGTATATTATCTCTTTCCAATCATTCTGTGAGCAGCATCTTCTTTAAAGGCAGGATCCCTAGGGGAAACATTCTCATTGATTCAGTGTTACTGCTCTTGTGTAGCTTGTAGAATAACACTGTAATCCTCTGAGAAAGTCCCCTCATTAAACAGATGACTGAGTTTTCTGCTTGCTTACTTACTTCTGCAGCTTCCTGAAGTTTCTGATTATTGATGTCACTACTAAGATAAAGGTTTTAGTTTGTCATATTCATTTTGCTGTTGGCTCATTATAATTTCAAATTATAAGTCAAAACCTCCACACCACACTTTGTGATAAGGCAAAGGATGTCTGCTACATTTATATTTTTCATTTATATTTTAACTAGTTCTCTTAACTTATAGAAAAATGAAAATTCCTTTAAACATAATGCATAACTTGATTGTCCTGATTTCATCTTGTATAATGCATTAAAAACAGCCAAAATGATTGCTATGCTAGCTACCAGTGTCGTTTTGTACCTGCATTTGTGTTTGTATTCTAATAATTCTGTGTGAACAGTGTGACAAGCCTTGTCATACATTGGGAAGTGTCAGTCTTTCTTACATCATTAGTCCATAGCACTTTGGATGCATGCTAATGCACCCTGTTAGCACAAAACATTGAAAGACAAAACAGTATGCTGCTCTCCCCCATCTCCATGGTAAAGACACAACATTTCATGAGGAAAATGTCACCAGCATTTCTTACCCGGCAGCTATTCTCAGCAAGCTCAAAAAAGAAGTGGATAAACTGCTTCTTTAAGGAAAAAGGATGTGTCCGAAGTATATGGCTCAACACTCAGATTCGGGAGCCATCCACTCCCCATATTTACAAAAAAATTATTAGCTCTAATACATTTTAAAGGCTGTGTTCTATCTATTCTGCCTTGTGCTTCCATATGCATGAGAAAAGACTAAGCCACAAATGTCATGCTGTGATATGACTTGACAAATGAATTAATGATCTAGAATAATTAAAGGCTTCCTCCTTGAAAATGGGCTTATGGGAATCCAGTTTCTTCTCATATATCTTCATGTAACATTTCAAGGCAAAAAGATAACTGAAATTTATTACAAAAATGAAGATCACATATAATTAGAAAGAAAAATTAAATTATGTAAAATTTCTATTTTAAGTTTGAAAATGATTATGATCTGTTTTCTACTTTTAAGAATATGATATGATGTGCAGACAAGTGTATTTATATGTGTATACATTTACATGACTCTACTGATCTTTCTAACTGTTAGACATACATGTATTTTCAGCCATCAGCTCTATATTACTAATTGGCATGCAGTCACACACTATGTTGTTTGAGGGGTCTTGACAATCAGTTCTATTAAAATGCAGAGCCTTAAGTAGCTCTAGCAAGATAAAAGAAAAGGAAGTTTCTGGTTTTCTTTTGCTATAGAAGAATGTTACTAACAGAGCTTCAATACTCAGACTGTTTCTTAGGAACCAAAAAGCCAGCAAGACTGCTACACAAGAAAAGTGTGGAAGTTAACCACAGCAAAGGTTGTTGAGAAATCTGGACTATGTTTTTCTACAGTACTATTATGGAAATACCCAACTCCCAGTTTCTCCAAGGAGAGTGAAACAGAACAACGCTTCTCCTGCTTTGCAACTTTACAAGTGCTTGCCTGACTTTGTGAATTCTTCTTACCTGAAAGTTACAAAATCAACAGCAGAGGTACTTCAAGTGGGGCAACCTTACTTCATTCATTCTTCCTGAATACGTTAAGAAAAGATTGAAGAATGTCATATTTTTCACGAGGCCACTCAAGTGACTATTTCAAGAATATATGCTGAAGAGATTCAACATATTCTAGATATTTTGGATCTGCTAATAAAGATAAAACAGCTGAGACTTCTGCTGTGTGTTTTAGTTTGGGTTTTATTGTTGTGAAGAGACGCCATGACCAAAGCAACTCTTAAAAGTAAAACATTTAATTGGGTTGGTTTACAGTTCAGAGGTTTAGTTTATTATTTTCATGGTGGGAAAGAATGGCAGCGTGTGCAGGCAGAACATGGTACTGGAGAAGGAGCTGAGAATTCTACATCTTAATCAGCAGACAGTAGAAGGAGGTTGTGTACCATACTAATCAGACTTGAGCTTCTTAGACCTCAAAACCCACCTACTCAGTGACACATTTCCTCCAACAAGGCTATACCTCCTGATCACACTACTCCCTATGAACCAAGCATTTAAACACCTAAGTCTCTGGGGACCATTCCTATTCAAATTACCACACTGTACCTTCAGAGAATCGATAATATAGTAAAGACCTCAAAGAGAATGAATCATCATAGATTCCTGGGAGGAAAAGTCTGTTTCTGCAGTTAGGAAAGATCTGAGAGGCCTTCAGAATAGCTAGCCAAGTTGATTGGTAAAGGCCTTTCTCTGAACAAATCTAACACATAAAATTAGAATAGTTGTCTGTGTTTCAAGTGTATGACTAAAAACACCACATTATAAGACATAAAGAAACAAGAAAAACTGACAAAAGGAAGCAAAATGACTCTCCAGAAATTAATTCTTGACAACTGGAGTTGTATGAAGGGCTAGGTCAAATAAGCAAGAACTGTTGATGATTTCAGAAAAAAATGATACATCAAATAGGAATGACAAAAGAATTTCTGGAAAAAATGAGCATAAATGTCAAAATAATCACCAATGGTAATGAGGGGAAATAGGAGAACTGGAACATTATGAAGGGACAAAGATTTGATCAACCAGAAGCAAGCATCAGTGAACACCAGCAGGTGACACTTGAAAATTCCAAAAGGAACATAGACAAGAGAATGAAAGAGAGTGGGGAAACAGCAGAGAATTAGGAAGATGCCACAATTCATGGGTAATGAATATCTTCAAGTAATGCGCATATTATGGTTGTTCCAGAAGAAAGAGAAGGTATTGATTGTACTTAAAAGAAAAAAAAAAAACCCAGATTCCCTTCAACAGAGGAATGGATACAGAAAATGTGGTACATTTACACAATGGAGCTTTTACTCAGCTTTTAAAAACAATGTCTTCATGAAATTCTTAGGCAAATGGATGGAAGTAGAAAATATCATCCTGAGTGAGGCAACCCAATCACAAAAGAACACACATGGTATGCACTCACTGATAAGTGGATATTAGCCCCAAAGCTCGGAATAACCAAGATATAATTCACAGACCACAAGAAGCTCAAGAAGAAGGAAGACCAAAGTGAGGATACTTCAGTCCTTTTTAGAAGGGGGAATAAAATACTCATAGGAGGAGATACAAACACAAAGTGTGGAGTGAAGAAAAGACCATCCAGAGACTGCCCCACCTAGAGATCCATCTCATGTACAGTTACCAATCCCCGACACTATTGGGCATGCCAAGAAGTGCTTTCTGGCAGGTGCCTGATATATCTGACTCCTGAGAGGCTCTGCCAGTGCCTGACAAATACAGAGGTGAATTCTCTCAGCAAACAATTAGACTAAACACGGGGTCCCCAATGGA
Organism: Mus musculus; assembly: GCF_000001635.26. Taxonomy (NCBI): domain Eukaryota; kingdom Metazoa; phylum Chordata; class Mammalia; order Rodentia; family Muridae; genus Mus; species Mus musculus. The sequence goes on from NC_000069.6 coordinate 81,768,052, forward strand.
GGAGTTAGAGAAAGGACTGAAGGAGCTGAAGGGGTTTGCAATCCCATAGGAAGAACAACAATATCAACCAACCAGACCCTCCAGAGCTCTCAGGGACTAAACCACCAACCAAAGAGTACACATGGAAGGACCCATGGCTTTAGTTGCTTATGTAGCAGAAGATGGCCTTGTTTGTCATCAATGGGAGGAGAGGCCCTTGGTCCTGTAAAGGCTCAGTGCCTGAGTGTAGGAGAATGCCAGGGCAGGGAGGCAGGAGTGGGTAGGTAGGTAGGGGAACACCCTCAGAGAAGCACAGGGATGAGGGATAGGATAGAGGCTTGCTTGAAACTGGGAAAGGGGATAACATTTGAAATGTAAATAAAGTAAATATCCAATAAAAGGAAAGGAAAAACAAGAAAGGAGAATAAGAACTGAAAATTGAGTCAATTTCAGGAAGACCATCCATCAGATGTCAGCATAGCAACTGACACAAAGACAATGACCACAGCAAGACAATGCAGGACTCAACTCTCATATGTCTGTTTGAAGGAAGATTAGAAATGCAGCAGGAAACACCAGTCTTCAAATCTACATGAGATCATAGGTGAGTTTCCAGTAGCATGCCCATAGGTTAGAGATCAATATAAGTAAAGAATCGAAGGACAACACTGCCAACCACAGATATGATTTCTGTCTATTTTTTCAATATATTTATCTTTAATCTTTTTTTACAGTCCAGTTCTTATTTCCTTCCCAGTGCCCCTTCCGATAGTTCCTCATCCCATCCTTCTCTGAACCTGTCTCAAAGAGGATGTCCTCACCCCTCCCCACCTCCCCACTCCACTCACCCCACCTCCCATTCCCCCACACCCCAACACACCCTTCCAGGTCTCCCCACACCTTGGGGCCTCAAGTGTCTCAAGGGTTGGGTGCATCTTCTCTCATTGAGGCCTACCTATATAAACCCTTCCTATGTGGAAGTAGAAGGGCTGTATTTTTGTTTTGTTTTGTTTTGTTTTGTTTTTTAGATATTTTCTTTATTTACATTTCAAATGTTATGCCCTTTCCTAGGTTCCCCTCTTTAAATCCCCTCCTCCTCCCTCTGCTCCCCAACCCACCCACTCCCATTCTTGGTCCTGGCATTCCCCTATACTGGGGCCTAGAGCCTTCACAGGACCAACAGCCTCTCCTCCCATTGATGACAGACTAGGATATTTCCTGCCACATATATAGCTAGAGCCACAAGTTCTACCATGTGTTTTCTTTGATTGGTGTTATAGTTCCAAGGAGCTCTAGGGGTACTGGTTAATTCATATTGATGTTCCTCCTATGGGGCTTGAGACCTCTTCAGCTCCCTGGATACTTTCTCTGGATCCTACAGAAGTGGATGCTCACAATCATCCATTGGACAGAGCACAAGGGCTAGGTTTTTGAGATGTTAAAAAAAAAAAAAAACAAACTAAGCAATGAAAGAGAAAAGTGGGAAAGTTCAAGGTTCACTTGGCAAACCTCTATCTCCATAAATATCTACATTACAAATCATGATAATAGCAAATTACAATTACAAAGTAACAAATTATAATTATAAAGTGGCAGCAAAAATAATTTCATGGTTGTGTGTCACCACAACATGAGAAACAGAGTTACAGCATTAGGAAGAGAAACATTAAGAGCAACTAGTATATACTTCTTTGCCCATCCCCCATGTAGGGACAGTAAGAAAGATTGCTTCATATAGTGAGCTGTCTCCAGGCATCTGATCTGCCAACCTTAATTCTAAATTTCTCAGACTTCAGAATTGTGAGAAATGGATGTCATATTGTTTACAAGCAACCCAGGTTGGATGTTTTAACAGCTGATCTAAGAGATAAATTGTCACAGAGAAGTGCAGGTGTGCTAGAACAAAGCCCTGAAATATACCTAGCTTTGGAACTGGGCTATGTGACAACAGTTTCCTAAGTGAATGTTAGAAAAGCCCATATTACCATGAGGTTATCTTTGGAAGGATCTCTAATGAGAAATCAGAAAAGAACAGAGTCTAGAAAAGCCTCCGTGTTCTGAGGATGCTTCAGAACTGGGCTGGGAAATAGTTCAGTTGGCAAAATGTTTAAAGACCTTAATTTGATTTTTAGAACCCACATTTAAAAACAAACAACAAAAACCAACAGGTATGATAACGAGAACATGTAATCCTAGCACTGAAATAATATGAATAGGTAGAATTTAGGGTTCTCAGACTAGCCAGTCTAAGTTTAATATCAAGTTTCAGGACAATAGTTCAGGACAATGGAAACACATTGCCTCAAGAAATCACAGGTTGAACCTGAGAAACAACCAGAGGTTGCCCTCTGACCTCCACACATATGTGCATGCACACAAATATCTGCCCACAGTCTAGAAGGTGGTTACACACATGAAGATACACACACCTTTACACGGGTGAGCATACCCACACACATGTAAATACATGTCTCTGTCTCTGCCTCTGTCTCTCTGTCTCTGTCTCTGTCTCTGTCTCTCTCTCTCTCTCTCTCTCTCTCTCTCTCTCTCACACACACACACACACACACACACACACAAACACACACAACACACACTCACAGAGAGAGCAATGTAGAGAACACTTAAACACTGTGAGAAAGTTGATAGAAATATGGGTGGTAAAGGGCGTTTTGGTGATGTCTCAAGAGAAAATGAGGTACTGTCTATTAGACTCTCACAGAGTGGCAATCCTTATGGTACAGTGACAACCTGAATCAATATTCTAGTACTTTGTGGAATGTAGTTGTTCAGACTGATGAAAGTGAATATTTAATTGAAGATAGTCTAATAAAATTATTGAAGATGAAGCTTGGCTTGTACTAGGGGTTCATACTGAAAGCTCACGGTAAGAGAGACATTACTTAAAATGCATGTGTTAAGCAAAGACAAAAGTTAAAACTGTAGAAAACTCTCATTCCATTCATATTACAAGAAGAGGAGGAGGGGGGAGGAGGAAGGAGGAAGAGGAGGAAGATAACACTGAGCTGTGGCTAAGTGGCCATTTGATAAATGAATTAAGAGGAAACAGATACCTCAAAAGAAGTCAGGCACTATGTTTAAAACGGTGGAATATAATGCACAAGTCACTGGTAGAACAGTTGTTCAGCATGCATGAAGCCTTAAGTTTGATTACTAGCACCATTTAAAATAAGCAAAGGAATGAATACATTAAATGTGTTAGTTAACTGTGGAAAAGTAGCCTGAAAATGAGGCAAGGGTCCTTAAGGATGCTATAGTCATCACAGGTCAAGAACGCACAGGTTGTGTGACTAATGCCTGCATCTGCTTTGGTTTTCCAGGATCACACCATGTGGAAGCAGAGATGTGGTACTATCCTGAGAGCTCAGTGAGCATGGCTTCTCAACCCAACAGAACAGCTTAGCAAAGGGACAGCAGAGACTTGGGAGTGCAGGTGGTAGGGGGTGGGGGGTGGTGGTTTCCAAGCTGGGTACTTACATAAATCCTTTCATTTGGGTCTTGGAGGCAGAGCATCAGAACAAAGGGTTATTCTGAAGGCTTACAGTTCAAAAGTAGAATGACATTAGCCTATCAAGTTTTAGACTTCCTTGAGACACAATCTTTCTTTTTTTTTCTTTTTCTTTTAATTTTCCCCTTTTGGAATAGGATTGATTCTATCCTACAGCTACCCACAACAGTTGCAGTATATTTGATCACACTGTGAATCCTGAGATTGTGTTATTTACTGGAAAAGCCTGTTATTAGTTATGGTATGGCTCAACTTTAGGACATACCTTTAATCTGAGAGTTTTCTGTTTGAATATTGTAAAGAGGAATAAATAAAATCAACCATTTGATAGCAACCAGTTGGAGCAGTAACCAGTTGACAGGAAGCGAACATAGGATTATTACAATTAAAAACATAGAGAGTAAGAGGGAGTCAGGAGGACAGGAAGTAGAATGGGGAACATGCAGTTTGAAGGAGGTTTCTGAGATGCCTTGAGAGTAGGGCTTTGTTTCTGGGCTGTGAGCTGATGAGGAAGACCAGCCGGGTGATTTCTCTCCTCTTGACCTATAGGTGACTTTGTTTACTCCTGTTTAAAATACTCAAACAGAAACGTCTAGGGTTAAAAATGTGTGCTAAGGCTGAGCTGCACCACAACTAACAACAAGTTTTTGTAGTAAATAATGCTATTTTTGGATCACAGGGTGATCATGTATCCTGCAACACACAACTATATTTGGAAGCATAGACCTCCTCTGTCTTCATCATTCTTACCTGGGAAGGATTCCTCACAGGATGCATTTCATCCCTGGTTCTATGCTAAGTAATTTAAATGCTTTGTGAATATAGACCTGAGACCATAGGCTGGAGTGAGTCGGGCAACACGGGAAAGAATAGTTTTCATACAAGACACAGGGATATTGTAGGAAACAAGAGAGAGGATATTATAGACTACATATTTCTGTCTGTCTAACATTTTTATGTTGGAATTGTAATCCCCTAATGTATTAGTATTTGAAGAAGGACCCTTGGGAGATTATTAGGACATGAGGGGCAAGTTCTATGACTGGTAGTAGTTTTTCAATGGTTAATTTTTCCTGATCAATATGTAAATAAGTCACATGACATGTTCTTGGGCATGAATTTTCTGTGAAAAAAATCTATTCCGCAATTGTCAATCTGCATTATAATAACAAAAAAGGATATAGGTAGATAATTTAAAATAAATTACCTGTCTGCTAGTGAATCTGGGTAGCTAAAACTCAAGACATTTCTGGGTTTTACTATGGCGAGATCTGCTTCTTTCTTTCTAGGCCATTCTGGTGACATTAAAAAAAAATACCAAAGACCTATCTTCCTCTTTTTATCCATTAAAAGGCAAAACCAAGGGCAAGTGGAGAGAAGATGTAGTGATTTTTTTCATAGAACATTCACAATATTTGCCTAAAAATCTCATTTGTGACATATTTATATCTTGATAAGGAAAAATTATCATTTGAAAACTACTAATAATCATATAGAAGTGTATGTGTGTGTGTGTGTGTGTGTGTGTGTGTGTGTGTGTGTGTGTGATATAGACAGGGGAGAGAAATGGATAGAGAGTCAGCTTGCAATATAGTCTATTCTGGCCTCAAATTCACTACCTTCCTGCTTTAGCCTCAAGTTTGCTGACTCATCACTTTTCATTAAAAAAAGACAGGGAGAGGAAGATTTTCTTGAGATATTATATAATTCATGAAGAGTTCAAACTATAACATAAGACTCTTGTGTGTTATAGATGACAATTACATCATCAAACAAAAACAGATAAAATGTCATTGAATGATTAATTTTAAATAATCTAACCAAATATAAGCCCAGTGCAAGTGTGATAGGCCATACTGTCCACACTTTCCACCATAATGGTCATTCGTGTTGACAAAGGATTAAGAAAAAAATCGAAGTGCATGCTGAAATGAGCCTGATATGAGTGTCTCCTGAGAGGCCCTGCCAGAGCCTTACAAATATAGAGGCAGATGTTAGCAGTCAACCATTGGACTGAGCACACGGTTCCTAATAGAGGAGTTAGAGAAAGAACTGAAGGAGTTGAAGGGTTTGCAACTCCATAGGAAGAACAACAATATCAACCAACCAGACCCCCCAGAACTCCTAGGAACTAAGTAATCAACAAAGGAGTACACATGGCTATATCTGCATATGTAGCAGAGAATGGCCTTGTCATGCATCAATGGGAAGAGAGGTTTTTGGTCCTATGAAGGCTGGATAGATGCCCCAGTGTAGGGGAACTGAGGTTGGGGAGGTGGGAATGGGTGGGTGGGTGGAGGAACACCCTCAGATAAGCATGGGGAGGGAGGATAAGATAGGGTGTTTCTGGGAGGAAAGGAAACTGGGAAAAGAGATAACATTTGATATGTAAATCAAGAAAATATCCAATAAAAAAAGAAAGAAAGGAAATCAAAATATCTCCTCCAGAGATTCTTTACCATGGACAAATAAAGGATAAAATGTCTTTTCTTGGGCTGAAAAGGTGAATAAAGTAAGCACCACAGATAGGTGGATAAACCTTCTCCCATCCTAGTCTTCTGGCCACACCTGTCTAAAGTGAGGTCAGAACTCCCGTACACACACCACACACACACACACACACACACACACACACACACACACACACACACACCAGCATTGCTTCTCACTTCCTACCTCGAGGACTTCTGCATGGAGAGCTGAACATAATACACTGAAAGAGTCACTAGACTAAATTTTCACCCCACACCTCTTCCTTCCTCAGCTTAATAGTTCTTAAAGCATTGTGCATATTAAGTGTACCTCCTAGGCCTCACATAGGATGTGTGCATAATTGTTGATGTAAAGATAAGAGCAATGCTTTTTTTTTGTAGGACTACTTTTTGAGATAATATGTGAGCGTCTTCATGTATTATACATGGCAATTGAGGATCGTATGTAGTTTCTCTGTGTGCTTTTTAATGCTGGCAGCAGGAACTTCTGGGTTGAAGGCTCCCTGGCCTTACGCTTCTGTGTTCCTTCTCTGCCTTCTCTGCACAGAATACACTGCTCATAGCCAAGATGGCTCGCTGAGGCTACTGGTCTCTTTCTCAGGTGATTTCTGGTGTCCTATCCTGGTTGGTAGCTCCTAAATCTCACTCTCTTCTTTCCTAAAGGGCAAACAGTATACTGAACTACCTCCTTTATTTCCTTTAGAATGTCCCCAAAATCACATTGTGTCCTTGGCCAGCTACAACTTCTAATAACCCATTATTAAACACAGACTTTTATTTTTTTTTTTATGTGTTTCTTTTTCTTTTTTTTTTCCCATTTTTTATTAGGTATTTAGCTCATTTACATTTCCAATGCTATGCCAAAAGTCCCCCATACCCACCCACCCCCAATACCCTAACCACCCACTCCCCCTTTTTGGCCCTGGCGTTCCCCTGTACTGGGGCATATAAAGTTTGCGTGTCCAATGGGCCTCTCTTTGCAGTGATGGCTGACTAGGCCATCTTTTGATACATATGCAGCTAGAGTCAAGAGCTCCGGGGTACTGGTTAGTTCATAATGTTGTTCCACCTATAGGGTTGCAGTTCCCTTTAGCTCCTTGGCTACGTTCTGTAGCTCCTCCATTGGGAGCCCTGTGATCCATCCATTAGCTGACTGTGAGCATCCACTTTTGTGTTTGTTAGGCCCCGGCATAGTCTCACAAGAGACAGCTACATCTGGGTCCTTTCGATAAAATCTTGCTAGTATATGCAATGGTGTCAGCGTTTGGATGCTGATTATGGGGTGGATCCCTGGATATGGCAGTCTCTATATGGTCCATCCTTTCATCTCAGCTCCAAACTTTGTCTCTGTAACTCCTTCCATGGGTGTTTTGTTCCCACTTCTAAGGAGGGGCATAGTGTCCACACTTCAGTCTTCATTTTTCTTGAGTTTCATGTGTTTAGGAAATTGGATCTTATATCTTGGGTATCCTAGGTTTTGGGCTAATATCCACTTATCAGTGAGTACATATTGTGTGAGTTCCTTTGTGAAGGTGTTACCTCACTCAGGATGATGCCCTCCAGGTCCATCCATTTGGCTAGGAATTTCATAAATTCATTCTTTTTAATAGCTGAGTAGTACTCCATTGTATAGATGTACCACATTTTCTGTATCCATTCCTAGTTGAGGGGCATCTAGGTTCTTTCCAGCTTCTGGCTATTATAAATAAGGCTGCTATGAACATAGTGGAGCATGTGTCCTTCTTACCAGTTGGGACATCTTCTGGATATATGCCCAGGAGAGGTATTGCAGGATCCTCCGGTAGTACTATGTCCAATTTTCTGAGGAACCGTCAGACTGATTTCCAGAGGGGTTGTACAAGCCTGCAATCCCACCAACAATGGAGGAATGTTCCTCTTTCTTCACATCCACACCAGCATCTGCTGTCACCTGAATTTTTGAGCTTAGCCATTTTGACTGGTGTGAGATGGAATCTCAGGGTTGATTTGATTTGCATTTCCCTGATGATTAAGGATGTTGAACATTTTTTCAGGTGCTTCTCTGCCATTCGGTATTCCTCAGGTGAGAATTCTTTGTTCAGTTCTGAGCCCCATTTTTTAATGGGGTTATTTGATTTTCTGAAGTCCACCTTCTTGAGTTCTTTATATATGTTGGATATTAGTCCCCTATCTGATTTAGGATAGGTAAAGATCCTTTCCCAATCTGTTGGTGGCCTTTTTGTCTTATTGACAGTATCTTTTGCCTTGCAGAAACTTTGGAGTTTCATTAGGTCCCATTTGTCAATTCTCGATCTTACAGCACAAGCCATTGCTGTTCTGTTCAGGAATTTTTCCCCTGTACCCATATCTTCAAGGCTTTTCCCCACTTTCTCCTCTATAAGTTTCAGTGTCTCTGGTTTTATGTGAAGTTCCTTGATCCACTTAGATTTGACCTTAGTACAAGGAGATAAGTATGGATCGATTCGCATTCTTCTACATGATAACAACCAGTTGTGCCAGCACCATTTGTTGAAAATGCTGCCTTTCTTCCACTGGATGGTTTTAGCTCCCTTGTCGAAGATCAAGTGACCATAGGTGTGTGGGTTCATTTCTGGGTCTTCAATTCTGTTCCATTGGTCTACTTGTCTGTCTCTATACCAGTACCATGCAGTTTTTATCACAATTGCTCTGTAGTAAAGCTTTAGGTCAGGCATGGTGATTCCACCAGAGGTTCTTTTATCCTTGAGAAGAGTATTTGCTATCCTAGGTTTTTTGTTATTCCAGATGAATTTGCAAATTTCTCCTTCTAATTCGTTGAAGAATTGAGTTGGAATTTTGATGGGGATTGCATTGAATCTGTAGATTGCTTTTGGCAAGATAGCCATTTTTACAATGTTGATCCTGCCAATCCATGAGCATGGGAGATCTTTCCATCTTCTGAGATCTTCTTTAATTTCTTTCTTCAGAGACTTGAAGTTTTTATCATACAGATCTTTCACTTCCTTAGTTAGAGTCACGCCGAAATATTTTATATTATTTGTGACTATTGAGAAGGGTGTTGTTTCCCTACTTTCTTTCTCAGCCTGTTTATTCTTTGTGTAGAGAAAGGCCATTGACTTGTTTGAGTTAATTTTATATCCAGCTACTTCACCGAAGCTGTTTATCAGGTTTAGGAGTTCTCTGGTGGAATTTTTAGGGTCACTTATATATACTATCATATCATCTGCAAAAAGTGATATTTTGACTTCCTCTTTTCCAATTTGTATCCCCTTGATCTCCTTTTGTTGTCGAATTGCTCTAGCTAATACTTCAAGTACTATGTTGAAAAGGTAGGGAGAAAGTGGGCAGCCTTGTCTAGTCCCTGATTTTAGTGGGATTGCTTCCAGCTTCTCTCCATTTACTTTGATGTTGGCTACTGGTTTGCTGTAGATTGCTTTTATCATGTTTAGGTATGGGCCTTGAATTCCTGATCTTTCCAACACTTTTATCATGAATGGGTGTTGGATCTTGTCAAATGCTTTTTCTGCATCTAACGAGATGATCATGTGGTTTTTGTCTTTGAGTTTGTTTATATAATGGATTACATTGATGGATTTTCATATATTAAACCATCCCTGCATCCCTGGAATAAAACCTACTTGGTCAGGATGGATGATTGCTTAAATGTGTTCTTGGATTCCATTAGCGAGAATTTTATTGAGGATTTTTGCATCGATATTCATAAGAGAAATTGGTCTGAAGTTCTCTATCTTTGTTGGATCTTTCTGTGGTTTAGGTATCAGAGTAATTGTGGCTTCATAAAATGAGTTGGGTAGAGTACCTTCTACTTCTATTTTGTGAAATAGTTTGTGCAGAACTGGAATTAGATCTTCTTTGAAGGTCTGATAGAACTCTGCACTAAACCTGTCTGGTCCTGGGCTTTTTTTGGCTGGGAGACTATTAATAACTGCTTCTATTTCTTTAGATGATATGGGACTGTTTAGATGGTCAACTTGATCCTGATTCAACTTTGTTACCTGGTATCTGTCCAGAAATTTGTCCATTTCGTCCAGGTTTTCCAGTTTTGTTGAGTATAGCCTTTTGTAGAAGGATCTGATGGTGTTTTGGATTTCTTCAGGATCTGTTGTTATGTCTCCCTTTTCATTTCTGATTTTGTTAATTAGGATTTTGTCCCTGTGCCCTCTAGTGAGTCTAGCTAAGGGTTTGTCTATCTTGTTGATTTTCTCAAAGAACCAACTCCTCATTTGGTTAATTCTTTGAATAGTTCTTTTTGTTTCCACTTGGTTGATTTCACCCCTGAGTTTGATTATTTCCTGCCGTCTACTCCTCTTGGGTGAATTTGCTTCCTTTTTTTCTAGAGCTTTTAGATGTGTTGTCAAGCTGCTAGTATGTGCTCTCTCCCGTTTCTTCTTGGAGGCACTCAGAGCTATGAATTTCCCTCTTAGAAATGCTTTCATTGTTTCCCATAGGTTTGGGTACGTTGTGGCTTCATTTTCATTAAACTCTAAAAAGTCTTTAATTTCTTTCTTTATTCCTTCCTTGACCAAGGTATCATTGAGAAGAGTGTTTTTCAGTTTCCACGTGAATGTTGGCTTTCCATTATTTATGTTGTTATTGAAGATCAGTCTTAGGCCATGGTGGTCTGATAGGATACATGGGACAATTTCAATATTTTTGTATCTGTTGAGGCCTGTTTTGTGACCAATTATATGGTCAATGTTGGAGAAGGTCCTGTGAAGTGCTGAGAAGAAGGTATATCCTATTGTTTTAGGATAAAATGTTCTGTAGATATCTGTCAGGTCCATTTGTTTCATAACTTCTGTTAGTTTCACTGTATCCCTGTTTAGTTTCTGTTTCCATGATCTGTGCATTGATGAAAGAGGTGTGTTCAAGTCTCCCACTATTATTGTTTGAGGTGCAATGTGTGCTTTGAGCTTTACTAAAGTGTCTTTAATGAATGTGGCTGCCCTTGTATTTGGAGCGTAGATATTCAGAATTGAGAGTTCCTCTTGGAGGATTTTACCTTTGATGAGTATGAAGTGTCCCTCCTTGTCTTTTTTGATAACTTTGGGTTGGAAGTCAATTTTATCCGATATTAGAATGGCTACTCCAGCTTGTTTCTTCAGACGATTTGCTTGGAAAATTGTTTTCCAGCCTTTCACTCTGAGGTAGTGTCTGTCTTTTTCCCTGAGATGGGTTTCCTGTAAGCAGCAGAATGTTGGGTCCTGTTTGTGTAGCCAGTCTGTTAGTCTACGTCTTTTTATTGGGGAATTGAGTCCATTGATATTAAGAGATATTAAGGAAAAGTAATTGTTGCTTCTTTTTATTTTTGTTGTTAGGGTTGGCATTCTGTTCTTGTGACTGTCTTCTTTTTGGTTTGTTGAGGGATTACTTTCTTGCTTTTTCTAGGGCGTGATTTCCGTCCTTGTATTGCTTCTTTTCTGTTATTATCCTTTGAAGGGCTGGATTCGTGGAAAGATATTGTGTGAATTTGGTTTTGTTGTGGAATACTTTGGTTTCTCCATCTATGGTAATTGAGAGTTTGGCCGGGTATAGTAGCCTGGGCTGGCATTTGTGTTCTCTTAGTGTCTGTATAACATCTGTCCAGGCTCTTCTGGCTTTCATTGTCTCTGGTGAAAAGTCTGGTGTAATTCTGATAGGCCTTCCTTTATATGTTACTTGACCTTTCTCCCTTACTGCTTTTAATATTCTATCTTTATTTAGTGCATTTGTTGTTCTGATTATTATGTGTTGGGAGGAATTTCTTTTCTGGTCCAGTCTATTTGGAGTTCTGTAGGCTTCTTGTATGATCATGGGCATTTCTTTCTTTATGTTTGGGAAGTTTTCTTCTATTATTTTGTTGAAGATATTAGCTGGCCCTTTAAGTTGAAAATCTTCATTCTCATCAATTTCTATTATCCGTAGGTTTGGTCTTCTCATTGTGTCCTGGATTTCCTGGATGTTTTGAGTTAGGATCCTTTTGCATTTTGTATTTTCTTTGACTGTTGTGTCGATGTTCTCTATGGAATCTTCTGCACCTGAGATTCTCTCTTCTATTTCTTGTATTCTGTTGCTGATGCTCGCATCTATGGTTCCAGATCTCTTTCCTAGGGTTTCTATCTCCAGTGTTGCCTCGCTTTGGGTTTTCTTTATTGTGTCTACTTCCCCTTTTAGTTCTAGTATGGTTTTGTTCATTTCCATCACCTGTTTGGATGTGTTTTCCTGTTTTTCTTTAAGGACTTCTACCTGTTTGGTTGTGTTTTCCTGCTTTTCTTTAAGGGCCTGTAACTCTTTAGCAGTGCTCTCCTGTAATTCTTTAAATGACTTATGAAAGTCCTTCTTGATGTCCTCTATCATCATCATGAGAAATGTTTTTAAATCTGGGTCTAGATTTTCGGTTGTGTTGGGGTGCCCAGGACTAGGTGGGGTGGGAGTGCTATGTTCTGACGATGGTGAGTGGTCTTGATTTCTGTTAGTAGGATTCTTACGTTTGCCTTTCGCCATCTGGTAATCTCTGAAGCTAGCTGTTAAAGTTGTCACTGTTAAGAGCTTGCTCTTCAGGTGACTCTGTTAGCCTCTATAAGCAGACCTGGGAGGGTAGCTCTCTCCTTAGTTTGAGTGGGCAGAGTATTCTCTGCAGGCAAGCTCTCTTCTTGCAGGGAGGGTACCCAGATATCTGGTGTTCGAACCAGACTCCTGGCAGAAGTTGTGTTCCACTCACTAGTAGTCTTAGGATCCCGTGTGGAATCCTGTGTGGGCCCTTGCGGGTGTCAGGCGACTCCACTGGCAAGGTACCCTGGGACTGGAGTGGAGCGGAAGGGGCTTGTGCCCCAGGTCAGGCTCAGGTAGTCTGCTTCCCTATTTCCAGCGGTCTCAGGTTCCGCGTGATTGGATTGGGGCAGGCGCTGTGTTCCACTCACCAGAGGTCTTATGATCCCGTGTGGAATCCTGTGTGGGCCCGTGCGGGTGTCAGGCGAGTCCGCTGGCAAGGTACCTCGGGGCTGGAGTGGAGTGGAAGGGGCTTGTGCCCCAGGTCAGGCCCCAGGTAGTCTGCCACCCTATTTCCCGCGGTCTCAGGTTCCGCGTGATTGGATTGGGGCAGGCGCTGTGTTCCACTCACCAGAGGTCTTAGGATCCCATGGGGAATCCTGTGTGGGCCCTTGCGGGTGTTGGGCAAGTCCGCTGGCAAGGTACCTCGGGGCTCGAGTCTTATTTTTTCTTTCTACTGAAAATATTTTTGTTATTTTCATGTAATATATCCTAATTATGGTTTTCCTTCTCCAAACAGTCCCAGATCCTCCCTATATCCCTACCTACCCACATCCACATCCTTTCTTGCTCCCTCTCAATAGAAAATAAATTAGCATTAAAATAACAACAATAACCTGAACAAAAACAAACACAAGAAAAATTCACAAGAAGAACAAAGAAAACTCAAAAGAAACATATATTGATGTAGAGACAAACACACTGGCAAACACAGAAATCTCATAAAAACACAAAATCAGATACCAAGTTATATAAACAAAATGCCTACAAGGAAAGGGAAAAAGAAAGAAAGAAAAATGAAAAATAAAATGCTCAGACACATGGAGAAACAAAACCAAATCCAAACAACAACAACAATAACAAAAACCCTCCAAAACTACAATGGGATTTGGCCTGGCCTTAAAAGTGGTTTGTATGCCCAATTAGACACCTTTGGAGACAACTAATTTTCATTATGAGTGGTTATCAATTAGTTATAGCTTCTGGGTTGGAAATGTCAGCTGGACTGCTGGGCATGGTGTCACACGTCTTTAATCCCAGCACTCAGGAGGCAGAGGCAGGCAGATTTCTGAGTTCCAGGCCAGCCTGGTCTACAAAGTGAGTTCCAGGACAGCCAGGGCTACGCAGAGAAACCCTGTCTCGAAAAAGAAACAAAGAAAGAAAGAAAGAAAGAAAGAAAGAAAGAAAGAAAGAAAGAAAGAAGGAGGGAGGGAGGGAGGGAGGGAGGGAGGGAGGGAGGAAGGAAGGAAGGAAGGAAGGAAGGAAGGAAGGAAGGAAGGAAGGAAGGAAGAAGGAAATGTCCGCTGGAAACACAGACGTTATTAAAAAGCGAATTATACAAACTCATAGGTACACATATTTGAATCAGAAGCATCACTCATGGGAAACGTTAAGTTTTGCGTGATTGTGTTTTTTGGCTACCATCTGTTCTTCGAGTTATTTCTGTGTGTGGGATTCACACATCAAAAGTTCTATACAAGGATGCAGTCTTAACACTGTATTCAACGTTGTGCCTGTTCGTTTCCAACAACAGTAAGCTTCACCAGAGAAGCTATATTAGCAAAACTGGCAAACACTAGAAACGGGGCAACCTCCCCTGGAAGGCCAGCCAATGGTCTCTGCTCTGAGCTCATTACTAACTCTTCTCTGGATATACAGTTTTTCAGAACTCTGGATGTACTTTCTCAGTCCCTTTACTAAGTAATTTCTAGATAATTAAACTGATCAAATGATTGTCAGCAACAGGTTTATGAGTACAAGGAAATGCCAAACAAGTAAAGAACTGTGAACAGAAGGCCCTCTCCTGGCGCAGTCCGCATAGTTTTATTCTAATGGGTCATAGTGACTGTAGTGACATGTCTTCTCCCTAGTCCCCAAACTATCACATCACATGGTAAGCTACATGAGGCCCCTGGTTTAGTTCCTTGCGATTCAGAGATGTATAGCAAATAAAGGCTCTTTAAATTATGAATTCTTGTCTCATCCTTGATCTCATTGGGAAACAGATAGAGCAGAGTAGATTTCACTGGAGAAACTCGATATTACGGAGACAATAAGCTATGAGGAATAACTCTAAAGATGTAGTGATAGCATTTAAAGGACGTTGGGCTGCCCACAGGAAGGGCAAACTTGGTCAGGAAAATCCCCTGTTCCATTAGGCCTGAGGCTTGTTTGGGAGGGAGTGGTTACAGCTCCCGGGATGGCAGAAGGGGCTACTGGGGTTTCTGGGTCGAAGCTGGTCCACACTCAGCAGACAGGAAGGAAATGAGCCAGCCTGCTGGGTGCGGGCATTCAGCCCATTAAGCAAAGCCACAGAGGAAGTCCTGGTGCTGCTAACGACTCTAAGCCTGGAGCATTCAGTATCAGTACGCTTCAAGTACAACTTTCTGAAGGTGATCATAGGGCTTGATGTGAGCCTATGAGGTCACCGCGTCCACTGGGTACGTGGCTGGATAAAAAAGCCACCACATGTTCTCACCACACACCCACATCATGTACGGAATAATGCAGCAGAAGCCAGAAGGGTAACGCCAAAGCAAAACTGCTCAGAGGAAAAGCATAAAAGAGAGGAAGAAAGAAAGAAAAAAAAAAAAAATCCCTTTTTTTTCTTCAGCGTGTCTCTTGCGCCCTCTATTGGCAAAGTAGATATCTTGCGGCGTTTACAGAGTTGTTTTGTGTTTGGAAGTGAAATTGGCAGTGTTCTCTCTCGATCCTCACTAGGGGGTCTTGGCTGACACATTTGTAAAGTTAGTCCCTCCATTTTGAAATGGTATTTTTCCTTGTCATCTTGCCCTATCAAATTTGTAAGTCGGAAATTCAGCGTTCCCTTGATGACTCTCCAGCGACTTTCTCCATAGCAAACATCTGCCTCAAATAAACTCTCCTTTTTTCTGTCAACCTCAAACTTATGTCATTATCTGTCCTATGAACGACTATATTTATTCCTTGTGAAAAAAGAGATAAGTGCCTGTAGTTCATGAGACATTTCACTTGGCATTTCAGGTAGATAGATATAATCTGTTTATGTTATTATAATTTAAACTGCACTGTAGAGGTAGAATAACAGCTCTGTCAATTAGAAACATTAGGAATTCCATACAAAAATATTGAAATAATATGATAGTCATGATAAAAATAATGATCACAACAAAAACATTCTTAATAGGAAATTGCTTATAACCTGTCAGTAAGATTAAAACTAGGTAGAGGCTCTCAGGGGTTATCACTTCCAAACAGGGGGGAAAACAATCTCTGAAGTCAAAAGTAAAAATCATTTAAGGCTGTGAAAATTATCTTAAGAATAATAAACATGTGTTTGGAGGGAAGAGGGTCTGTAAAGCCATCCAACCCATGGACCATATTAAGACTCAGAAAACATATTAAAGATGTAGGTATTTTCCGCAAGATCTTTGATATTATTTCCAGTGGTTCCTCGTCTGGCTCCCTTTTGTGAATCTTTTCTGCTAAGCCTCTAATCCAAATCTTGTTCTCCAGGTCTCCTTTTCTATCACAGTCTTGTAACCATTCATCTTTATGTGTTGTTAGAGCCCAGTCCTATCCCCTTCCGAGCTTCCGTCCGAAAGAAGATGCTCAGCCATTCTCTACTCCATTACCTTGTGCTTCACTCTGTGTACCTTTGGGGTGGAGCTCTTTCCGACTCTGAGTCAGCTTGCTTGCTCTGCGGTGTGCTTTGAGGCTACTTGGTGTTTTAGTTAGCTTTTCAAGTACCACAGCACAAACCTTGAGATGGACCTATCAAAAAGCGAAGAGATCTTTATTTTAGCACATTGCTCTGGAGGTTCAAATATAATATCGGGTGGCTCAACTGCCCTTAGCCTCGGATGAGTGTCATGCATCACTATGGACTCGAATACTTTCTGGTCAAGACAGGAAGCAAGGAAAGATGAGAATCCCACAGTACTCTTAGACATATGCAGTCAGTGACTTCAGGAGATCATGCTAGGCCCTGTTATTTTATTTTTAGCATTTCTCAACAGGCCAACCTGGAACCCAAACTCATAACACATGGACTTAGCTGGGAGAAATTTGCGACTAACCCACAAACCTCAAGAACCTGGTAAAGAACTGGAAAATTATAGCATTAGACAATGAGAAATCTGAGCTCCCTGCCACTAGCAAACAGTGGAGACCCTTGCCAACATCCATGAGAAGCAACTATCCCAAACAAATCGTTAAGGTTAATAAAGGCCTAGACATGGTAACTGAAAGGTCATGAGAGTCTGGACGAAAGGGAAAAACCAAGTACAACCTTCCTAGTTTCTAGATACTAAATAGACCAAGAGCTATTCACATGAATGCATAACCAGTCAGGCTTTCCATTGATCTGAAGTTATCTACCAATTAAATTTCACAGGGTTGACCTTAAAAATTATCTAAATACCAAGATATATTTTTACGTTTTTAGTATTTCGTTTATAACAGTTATCTGGAAAGAAATTCCATGTGATATTATGATATATTGGTACAGAAGTCACAAGGTTTGATATTTGTAGAGTTCTACCTGAAAGTGCAATTATGATGTATTAAGAGTCAAAAACAAACTCAATAGACTCAATAGACTCGTATAGACATAGAGACACATACATTTAAACACACAGAAATCTCATACAAACCCAAAGTTAGACATCATAGTATCTACACAAATGGTTTGTAAAGAAAATCAAAACAACAGAAGAACAACAGTACGGAAGCATTAGAAGACAAGGAACCAACCGCCAAATATCCCACTGAGTTTGCTCTATGATGGCCATCTACTGTGACATGTGTTGCCTGGCCTTAAGAGCAGTTTCAATACCTAGTGACACTCCATTGGTAAGAATTAATTTATTTGTGAGAGCTTCCAGTAATAGCTTCTAGATTAAGAATGAAAAATTGTATCTACTTCCTGACTTATTCCTGGGACCTGATCAGAGCCAGACCTGTGTGAGCCCTTGGCTGGTGCCATATTCTCTCTAAATTCATACATGCTTTGGTCCAGCTATGTTTAGAAAGATTTGTTCCTCAAAATAGTCACTTTAATCTAATCACATGAACATTAAAATCTCAGCTCATGCAGGACGCCTATGGGAGGTAGTTCCTAACTGCCCGGGGCGGTTATATCTACCACACTCTTAGGAAGTATATTGATGTTGATTTTTCTTTCAAAGATTGTTCACATGCTTGCAAGCTGTCATGAGTCTCTTAATGTACTAAAAATTGTAGTCAAACAAACAACACAAAAAAGCAGAAAAGAAAGAGCTAGAGTCCAGGAATAGAGCTTGCAGAAGGCTGTTAATATTGTACAAGCTGATTGCAGAATTCTAACACTTGGAATGTGTCCCTATTTCTTTGAAATAAAACAGCATATCATCTCTGAGGTGTAAATAGTAAACACAGAGACTTGTGAACAGAGTAGATGAACAGAGAAAATAGAAAATCATCAATTGAAGTCCAGCAGATTTTATGAAAAAGTTCTCTTTTTTTTTTTTTCTGCTTTTTGAACCAAGTAATGCATGCTTTGGGAAGAGATAAAACATAATATTCGAGAAAGCCTTTGTCTTCACTCACAGTCCAGGGAACTTACTGTGGTGGTTTGAATATGCTTGACCCAAGGAGTGGCACTAACAGGCAGTAGGGCCTTGTTAGAGTGGGCATGGCCTTGTTGAAGGAAGTGTGTCACTGTAGCAGGGGCTCATTGAGATCTTCCTCCTAACCACTTGGGGAGCCAGTTTTCTCCTAGTGGCCTTCAGATGAAGATGTAGAACTCTCAGGTCCTCTTCCACCATCCCTACATATGTCACACCGTCCTTTCCACATGGCCAAGCAGGACTCAGCACTTATCTAAAAAGACAATAATGTAACTTCTCAAAATCATCGTTGAAAGGTGTGGTACAAATAATAGTGAGTGCTTTGTTTTAGTATAAATAACTATGTGATCCTATAGTCAAAAGTTAAAGGTAAGTAAGGTTTTGTCCATACTTTTCTGTGTGTTTCCTCATTGTGCAAATTAGTGAGTGCCAAGTGTGGTTGTAGCAAATGCAAGCCCAATGACTGAATATAGGATTTTCTATAGAAAGATTTCCATTTTCTTCTTACAAAGACAAACCTATACTTCTCAAGATGCCATTTGTGAACCTGAGAAGCTCTTCTCAGAGGTTGCTTATCTGAGAGTTTTATTAGCAGTGGATATCAATTGATATCAGTTTGAATGGCAGTAGGCAATTTACATCAGTTTTCTCTGATTTTACAAGCTAACATTCATTCTCTCTCTCTCTCTCTCTCTCTCTCTCTCTCTCTCTCTCTCTCTCTCTCTCTCTCTTTCTCTTTCTCTCAAACACACACACACATTTGTAAAGACACCATAATGAGTCCATTTAAAGTTATTCAAATATACACATGTTTAGAGATGCCCACTTAGGATTGCATATGGTATCATGGGGCTAGTTGCTGGGAAAGACTGGGTCTCCTCGATGCAGCCATTATTTGCCTGAAGCTCTTTACCTATGGGTGGTGGCTTAGAGATTTTCTCCATCTATGTTGGGATTTCAGCTGCTGTTGTCACTGTCCCAGTCTTGTTCAGGTGACACTACTGTTTAGATTTCATGAGTGCAAATCCTTGATATATAGAAGACACTATCTTTCAGCATTTGTCCCCATTCTCCAGCTCCTACAATCTGTCCATCCCTTTTCTGAGATGTCCCATTGGGAATGGCTACCCCATAGCTGTTCCTTCTCTACCCATTGGCTAGTTATGGGTTTTTCTGACGATCCCTGAGTCTTCCTGACCTAGAACTTTTTTTTTCTCTCTCTCTCCTTGGTAGTCTCTGACCTTCCTGAATCTATAGAATAGTTTCTGCCATTAATCTTATAAAAAACATAGTCACTTTTGTTTTACATATTGTCATAGTTAGGGAAGCAACACCATGATCAAGGCAAATCTTATAAAAACGACATTTAATTGGGGCTGACTTACAGGTTCAGAGATTCAGTCTAGTATCACCAAGGTTGGAACATGGCAGCACTCAGGCAGACATGGTACAGGAGGAGCAGAGAGTTCTCTTTCTTCATCTGAAGGCTGCTAGTAGAATACTGGCCTCTAGGCAACTAGGATAAGGGTCTTAAAGCCCACACCCACAGTGACACATCTATGCCAAAAGGGCCACACCTACTCCAACAGGGCCACAGCCTCTAATAGTGCCACTCCCTGGGGCAAGCATATTCAAACTGCATCACATATTTTTCTCTAGCTCAAGTCTACTGACATTGTCCCCCTGTCTATAGCATGACACTTGAAGGTGTCCCACTGTACTTGTGGATTCTAGTTCTGTTTTGTCTTTCTGTTTGTTGGTTGATTGGTCTTTGTTCTCGTTCCCCTTTAGTTTTGGAAGTTTCGTTGTCATTTGTTGTTGCTGCGGCTGCTGCTGCTGCTGCTGCTATATGAATCTATTAACAAGATCCTCAAAAAAAAAAAAAAGTTAAACTTCAAAAGTTATGTGTATTTCTTCCTCTTTTAAAAAGATTTTCATTTGCTTGGTTGGTTGGTTAGTTGGTTGGTTGGCTTTGATTGATTCCTTAACATGGTTTACAGCTCTATGTCTTTACTATATGCTTTTCTACCCCACTAGAGTCCTTATCACATACTAATCATAACTACTCTTAATTCCTCTTTCAACATCACTTCAATTCCTGAGTTCACACTACCTCCCTACCTCCGAGGCTATTGGATGTTTTTTCCTTTGAGTATATCTTACTCTTTTTTTTTTTTTTTTTTTTTTTTTTTTTTGTAGAGAGTAAAGCATAATGTTCTGAGTAAATGTAACTGTGTGGGTAAGTAGGCTTCGATAATGCTTACTAAAGGAAGTCTTCTGTAGTAGAATCTAGGTCAGTTTCTTATGAGTCTTTGCCTTTGGAATATGATCTTTGCATATGTTTCTTAGTCACTGACCTCCCACACTAATGACACAGAGGCAAGAGTGAGCTGGGATTGCTTGGAAAACAAAGCAAGAGGTTGGATCTGGTTGGTTTTTATAATCATAAGCCATTAGGAAGATTGGAATGCTCCTGTGTACTTGAAATATGTTTACTTCCCCTTCTGTCTGCCAAGTGGCTTTTGATCTGATAGTTACATTATGAGCCCCATTGTGTTCATAGAAATTAAACTCTCAAAAGTATGGCTATCATGGGGTTCTTACGAGATCTGTCTACAATGCATTTCCAATAACTAAGAGATGGTAGTTCAGGTTTCCTGTTCCCACTGGTTCCTTTGGTTGCCTGTACATATGTGGTTGCCTGGAGTCACCTGTCTTTCCGGTGCTGAAGGCAGTGGTTTGCCCCACATCCTCACCTTTCATAAGGAACCTAGACAAGTTGTTGAAGTCTTAGCCAGCTCACTTGACAGCTTGTCAGTTTGTAAATGCTTTACAAGCTCCACATGTGCTGTGAATGGGCTGTGCTAACAGGGTAGTGAGCTTCTGTAGAAGGAAAGCATTCTGTAGTTGTATACTAATTCTCATTTCTTAGTGGATCCTAGCCTGTGGAATACAAACTTTGCTTAGATTTCTTAGGTGCCTTCTTCCCCATTTATGTAGAGGGAGCTAGAGCAGGCTAGAGTTGGGTATGTACCTCACCTGGAAGCTGAAAGTCTATTCGAATTTATGGCATTTCTGTTACAATTTTAATTATTTGCTTCTAAATCCTTACAGTTACTACCTTTTCCCTTGAGAGACTACTCTGTTCTGATTGTTGTCTTATACTCTATACACACTGTATTTTCAACTCTGGAAAATGATTATTTTAAAGATAGACTGTGTGTAACCTCATCAGACTTCCATCTGTGTTATGGATGTCCAATGCTGCTTTGAAGATCGTACCCTCTCGCTATTCAGATCTCTTCCCCTCCTGCTTTGGCTTCTAAAGACTCCCCACTTGCTGTGAGTTGTATTTTTCTACTTTGATATTTTTTTCTAGAAACTTTTGATTGTGAGTTTACCACTGACTATATGCTTCGTGTATCTATAAGTATCTCCACGCTTTATCCCGGAGTCCATTTATAGTGCTTGGGTATTTTTAAAATCTGTTAGAAAGAACTGGAGCATCCTCTGCCCTAGTTTTTCCCACTACTAAAAGGAAATGACAGTGTTCCACCCAGTTCCCCTTGGATTATGTTGTTTTCTAATTTGTCTGGTTAGAACCAACACTATTTCTGACCTCGAGCCATCTTTATGATTGATATGTAACTTTTGGTTAAAGTTTTTACACAATCTCTGGCTTTTATCCAGCTAGAGACTCAAGGGAAAGGTCTTATAGATTTCTAGCCTTTTGTGCATTATTGTCTCAGTATTCTACTCTATCATTCCTAGCTACTTTGGTCTTTTATAGTTCTAGTTCAGTATGCTCATCTCCAACGGACTGACACAAGTCTCATACTGTCCACTCCTCAGGGATGACTGTATAAGCTGATGTACAATTGCTGAAAGGCTTGCATTGTCTAGTTTATCAACTCGTGTGATCGTATATAAACTTTCTGCCATTCCATTTTGACTAAAAGACTGTATTTCATAATTCAGTATGAAGCTGTTCATCACTCCAGTGTTGCAAAAAAGGAAAGATAAGTAAAATTGAGACAGAACTTAAAAAATTAGGATGATAAAATTTTCATGAACTACAGCCAGTGAGATGGTTTATATGGTAAAAGTTCAATCTTTAAGACCCACTGTTTGAAGGAGAGAACTGACCAGCCATTGTTGTCTATGATTTCTATGTATATATGTCATGCCAGGCAGGCTCTGCAAAAAAAAAAAACAAACAAAGAAACAAACAAACAAACAAACAAACAAAAAAACAAAAAAACAAAAACCCAGAAAGTGGTTAGAGGTTATTGACATGTTGCTTTACAAGGGCCAAGAGTTAAGAACTCAACACCCAAATCAGAAGGTTCAAATGTCCTTAATTACAGCTCCAGACAATGCAACTCCTTCTTCTGGCCTCCCCTGGAACCTGTACACCTATAGAGTACATATACACAGACATACCTTCACAGAAACTGAAATAAAATGAATTCAAAATTTTTACATCTCAAAAACTCTGTAAGTCAATATTTGTACAAAATTGTCCTTTCTTTTGACAAGGTGTTATATCCAGGTCTAAAACTCAGGCCATCGCTTAGTCTTTAAGAAAGAATATGAAAGAGTAATATTATTTGTTATACTTTACAAAATATTATACAAGTTTGAAAATGATAAATGATATAGGTAATCCCAACATTTATACTTTATAAAATGTTATACAGGTTTGAAAATGATATAGGTAATCCCAACATAAAACAGATTAGTATTTGTTTTTCTGCCTGTTGTCTGTTATATTGATTTGATACAATGTATTTCTAAAGAGGCCAGTGTGGGTTGCAAACTACTGTGCATCCCAGACTGACCCTAAACCTGCAGCAAATCTGATTCAGCCGCCTAAGCTTTTGGACTATGGACATGGTTCGCCTGCCTGTTTCCTGGTAGAATTTCTAAATCTCATGGTATGTTTCTTAGGTTAAAAAAAAAAAATCCAAATCATAGGACAAAATCAAATAAGAGTCAAGACATGATTTTATATATGAATTCTATGTACTGTTTTTCAAATATTATAAGTATGTCATATTAAATAATGATACCTCACATTAATGCTGATCTTCTAAAGTCTTTTGGCATTTTGCATAATTTAGGGTCCCTTAGCATATATAGCTTGTAACAGCAAATTTTTTGAAAGGCATTATTATATTGATAGCACACACACATACACACACAGTGATATATGTATATATACATATACATATACATATACATATACATATACATATACATATACATATACATACATACATATATATATATATATATATATATGTAGAGAGAGAGAGAGAGAGAGAGAGAGAGAGAGAAGAGATTTATGAGACTTTGTTTGCTTTAGTTTTTTATCCTAATTGCTCATATTTGAAGCTACTTGTGTGAAAATACATGAAAAAAAAAATTTCTAATAGCAAAGAGTTATATACAATTATACAGATATTACATATGGAAATATACAGATAAAACTGGTATGCCGCATACAGGAAGAAGTCATATACACAAACTAAACTGATTGAAGCAAGCATTTCACAAAACATATGGGTATCAAATTATCCCATTTTTTTTCAACTCAAGAGATCTGGAAACTTTATCTACATACACATATTTTTTTCTTTTATTTATTTATTATTAGGTATTTTAAACATTTACATATCCAATGCTATCCTAAAAGTCCTCCATACCCTCCCCTCCACTCCCCTACCCACCCACTCCCACTTCCTGGCCCTGGCATTCCCCTGTACTGAGGCAAATAAAGTTTGCAAGACCAATAGGGTTCTCTTTCCAATGATGGCCAACTAGGCCATCTTCTGAAACATATGCAGCTAGAGACATGAGCTCTGAGGGGTACTGGTTAGTTCATATTGTTGTTCCACCTATAGGGTTGCAGATCTCTTTAGCTCCTAGGATACTTTCTCTAACTCCTCCATTGGGGGCCCTGTGATCCATCCAATAGCTGACTGTGAGCATCCACTTATGTGTTTTCTAGGCCCCAGCATAGTCTCACAAGAGACAGCTATATCTGGGTTCTTTCAGCAAACTCTTCCTAGTGTTTGCAATGGTGTCAGCGTTTGGAGGCTGATTATGGGATGGATCCCTGGATATGGCAGTCTCTAGATGGTCCATCCTTTCGTCACAGCTCCAAAATTTGTCTCTTTAACTACTTTCATGGGTGTTTTGTTCCCAATTTTAAGAAGGTGCAAAGTGTCCACACTTTGGTCTTCATTCTTCTTGAGTTTCATCTGTTTTGTAAATTGTATCTTGTATCTTGGGTATTCTAAGTCTCTGAGCTAATATCCACTTATCAGTGAGTACATATCATGTGAATTCTTTTGTGATTGGGTTAACTCACTCAGGATGATGCCCTCCAGTTCCATTCATTTGGCTAGGAATTTCATAAATTCATTCTTTTTAATAGCTGAGTAGTACTCCATTGTGTAAATATACCACATTTTCTGTATCCATTCCTCTGTTGAGGGGCATCTGGGTTATTTCCTGCTTCTGGCTATTATAAATAAGGCTGCTATGAACATAGTGGAGCATGTGTCCTTCTTACCAGTTGGAACATCTTCTAAATATATGCCCAGGAGAGATATTGAGGGATCCCCTGGTAGTACAATGTCAAATTTTCTGAGGAACTGCCAGACTGATTTCCAGAAAGGTTGTAAAAGCTTGCAATCCCACCAACAATGAAGGAGTGCTCCTCTTTCTCCACATCCTCTCCAGCATCTGCTGTCACCTGAATTTATGATCTTAGCCATTCTGACTGATGTGAGGTGGAATCTCAGGGTTGTTTTGATTTGCATTTCCCTGATGATTAAGGATGTTGAACATTTTTTCAGGTGCTTCTCAGCCATTCGGTATTCCTCAGGTGAGAATTCTTGGTTTAGCTCTGAGCCACATTTTTAATGGGGTTATTTGATTTTCTGGAGTCCACCTTCTTGAGTTCTTTATATATATTGGATAGTAGTCCCCTATCTGATTTAGAATAGGTAAAGATCCTTTCCCAATCTGTTGGTGCCCTTTTTGTCTTATTGACTGTGTCTTTTGCCTTATAGAAGCTTTGCAATTTTATGAGGTCCCATTTGTTGATTATTGATCTTACAGCACAAGACATTGCTGTTTTATTCAGGAATTTTCCCCCTATGCCCATATCTTCAAAGCTTTTCCCCTCTTTCTCCTCTATAAGTTTCACTGTCTGGTTTTATGTGGAGTTCCTTGATCCACTTAGATTTGACCTTAATACATGGAGATAGGCATGGATCAATTTGCATTCTTCTACATGATAACCTCCAGTTGTGCCAGCACCATTTGTTGAAAATGCTGTCTTTCTTCCACTGGATGGTTTTAGCTCCCTTGTCAAAGATCAAGTGACCATAGGTGTGTGGGTTCATTTCTGGGTCTTCAATTCTATTCCATTGGTCTACTTGTCTGTCACTACACCAGTACCATGCAGTTTTTAATCACAATTGCTCTGTAATACAGCTTTAGGTCAGGCATGGTGATTCCACCAGAGGTTCTTTTTTCCTTAAAAAGAGTTTTTGCTATCCTAGGTTTTTTGTTATTCCAGATGAATTTTCAGATTGCCCTTTCTAATTCGTTGAAGAATTGAGTTGGAATTTTGATGGGGATTGCATTAAATCTGTAGATTGCTTCTGGCAAGATAGCCATTTTTACTATATTGATCCTGTCAATCATGAGCATGGGAGATCTTTCCATCTTCTGAGATCTTATTTACTTTGTTTCTTCAGAGACTTCAAGTTCTTATCATACAGATCTTTCACTTCCTTAGTTAGAGTCAAGCCAAGATATTTTATACTATTTGTGACTATTGTGAAGAGTGTTATTTCCATAATTTCTATCTCAGCCTGTTTATCCTTTGTGTAGAGTAAGGTCATTGACTTGTTTGAGTTAATTTTATATACAGATACTTCCCTGAAGCTGTTTATCAGGTTTAGGAGTTCTCTGGTGGAGTTTTTACGGCCACTTATATATACTATCATATCATCTGTAAAAAGTAATATTTTGACTTCTTCCTTTCCAATTTTTATCCCCTTGATCTCCTTTTGTTGTCCAATTGCTCTGGCTAGGACTTCAAATACTATGTTGAAAAGGTAGGGAGAAAGTGGACAGCATTGTCTAGTCACTTATTTTAGTGGGATTACTTCCAGCTTCTCACCATTTACTTTGAGGTTGGCTACTGGTTTGCTGTAGATTGCTTTTATCATGTTTAGTTATGGGCCTTGAATTCCTTATCTTTCCAAGACTTTTATCATGAATGGGTGTTGGATTTTGTCAAATGCTTTCTCCCCATCTAAGGAGATGATCATGTGGTTTTTGTCTTTGAGTTGGTTTATACAGGAGATTATGTTGATGGATTTCCATATATTAAACCATCCCTGCATCACTGGAATAAAACCTACTGGTCAGAATGGATGCTTGTTTTGATGTGTTTTTTAATTCGGTCAGCTAGACCTTTACTGAGGATTTTTGCATCGATTTTCATAAGAGAAATTGGTCTGAAGTTCTCTATCTTTGTTGAGTCTTTCTGTGGTTTAGGTATCAGAGTAATTGTGGTTTCATAGAAAGAATTGGGTAGAGTACCTTCTGCTTCTATTTTGTGGAATACTATGGGAAGAACTGGAATTAGATCTTGTTTGAAGGTGTTATAGAACTCTGCAATAAAGCCATCCAGTCCTGGGTTGTTTTTTTTTTTTTTTTTTTTTTTTTTTTTGGTTGAGAGACTATTGATGACTGCTTCTATTCCTTTAGGGGATATAGGACTGTTTAAATAATTAACCTGATTCTGATTTAACTTTGGTACCTGGTATCTGTCTAGATATTTGTCCATTTCATCCATGTTTTCCAGTTTTGTTGAGTATAGCCTTTTGTAGAGGGATCTGATGGTGTATTGGATTTCTTCAAGATCTGTTATGTCTCCCTTTTCATTTCTGATTTCGTTAATTAGGATGCTGTCCCTGTGCCCTCTAGTGAGTCTGGCTAAGGGTTTATCTATCTTGTTGATTTTCTCAAAGAACTAGCTCCTCATTTGGTTGATTCTTTGAATAGTTCTTGTTTCCACTTGGTTGATTTCGTCCCTGAATTTGATTATTTCCTGTCATCTACTCCTCTTGGGTGAATTTGGTTCCTTTTGTTCTAGAGCTTTTAGGTTTGTTGTCAAGCTGCTAATGTGTGCTCTCTTTAGTTTCTTTTTGGAGACACTCAGAGCTATGAGTTTTCCTCTTAGAATTGCTTTCATTGTGTCCCATAAGTTTGGTTATGTTGTGGCTTCATTTTCATTAAACTCTAAAGTCTAATTTCTTTCTTTATTCCTTCCTTGACCAAGGTATCATTGAGAAGAGTGTTGTTCAGTTTCCATGTGAATGTTGGCTTTCTATTATTTAGGTTCTTATTGAAGATCAGCCTTAGTCCATGGTTATCTGATAGGATGCATGGGACAATTTCAATATTTTTGTATCTGTTGAGGCCTGTTTTATGACAAATTATATGGTCAATTTTGGACAAGGTACAGTGAGGTGCTAAGAAGAAGGTATATCCTTTTGTTATAGGATAAAATGTTCTGTAGATATCTGTTAAATCCATTTGTTTCATAACTTGTGCTAGTTTCACTGTGTCCCTGTTTAGTTTCTGTTTCCACAATCTGTCCATTGATGAAAGTGGTATGTTGAAGTCTCCCACTATTATTGTGTGAGGTGGAATGTGTGCTTTGAGCTTTACTACAGTTCCTTTAATGAATGTGGCTGTTCTTGCATTTGGAGCATAGATATTCAGAATTGAGAGTTCCTCTTGAAAGATTTTACCTTTGATGAGGAAGAAGTGTCCCTCCTTTTCTTTTTTGATAACTTTGGGTTGGAAGTCGATTTTATTAGATATTAGAATGGCTACTCCAGCTTGTTTCTTCAGACCATTTGCTTGGAAAATTGTTTTCCAGCCTATCATTCTGAGGTAGAGTCTGTCTTTTTCCCTGAGATGGGTTTCCATTAAGCAGCAAAATGTTGGGTCCTTTTTGTGTAGCTGGTCTGTTAGTCT
This sequence comes from Mus musculus, assembly GCF_000001635.26. Classification (NCBI taxonomy): domain Eukaryota; kingdom Metazoa; phylum Chordata; class Mammalia; order Rodentia; family Muridae; genus Mus; species Mus musculus. The sequence continues at coordinate 81,796,461 of NC_000069.6, forward strand.
ATGCCTTTTTATTGGGGAATTGAGTCCATTGCTATTAAGAGATATTAAGGAAAAGTAATTGTTTCTTCCTATTATTTTTGTTGTTAGAGTTGGCATTCTGTTCTTGTGGCTGTCTCCTTTTAGGTTTGTTGAAGGATTACTTTCTTGCTTTTTCTAGGACATGGTTTCTTCCCTTGTATTGGTTTTTTTCTGTTATTATCCTTTGAAGGGCTCTATTCCTGGAAAGATAATGTGTGAATTTGGTTTTATCGTGGAATTCTTTTATTTCTCCAATTATGGTAATTGAAAGTTTTTCTGGGTATAGTAGCCTGGGCTGGTATTTGTGTTTTCTTATTGTCTGTATAACATCTCTCCAGGATCTTCTGGCTTTAATTGTCCCTGATGAAAAGTCTGGTGTAATTCTAATAGGCCTGCCTTTATATGTTACTTGACATTTTTCCCTTACTGCTTTTAATATTATATCTTTATTTAGTGCATTTGTTGTTCTGATTATTATGTGTTGGGAGAAATTTCTTTTCTGGTCCAGTCTACTTGGAGTTCTGTATGCTTCTTGTAGGTTCATGGGCATGTCTTTCTTTAAGTTTAGGAAGTTTTCTTCTATAATTTTGTTGAAGATATTTGCTGGTCCTTTAAGTTAAAAATCTTCTCATCTACTCCTATTATCTGTAGGTTTGGTCTTCTCATTGTGTCCTGGATTTCCTGGATGTTTTCAATTAGAATCTTTTTGCATTTTGCATTTTCTTTGATTGTTGTGTCCATGTTCTCTATGGAATCTTCTGCACCTGAGATTCTCTCTTCCATCTCTTGTATTCTGTTGCTGATGCTGACATTTATGCTTCCAGATTTCTTTCCTAGGGTTTCTATCTCTAGAGTTGCCTCACTTTGGGTTTTCTTTATTGTGTCTACTTCCCTTTTTAGGTCTAGTATTGTTTTGTTCATTTCCATCACCTGTTTGGATGTGTTTTCCTGTTTTTCTTTAAAGACTTCTGCCTGTTTTGTTGTGTTTTCCTGTTTTTCTTTAAGGACTTGTAACTCTTTAGCAGTGTTCTTCTGTATTTCTTTAAGTGAGTTATTAAAGTCCTTCTTGATGTCCTCTACCATCATCGTGAGATATGCTTCTAAATCCAGGTCTAGCTTTTTGGGTGTGTTGGGGTGCCCAGGACTGTGTGAGGTGGGAGTGCTGCATTCTGTTGATGGTGAGTGGTCTTGGTTTCTGTTAGTAAGATTCTTAAGTTTGCCTTTTGCCGTCTGGTAATCTCTGGAGTTAGTTGTTATACTTGTCTCTGGTTAGAGCTTGTTCCTCTCATGATTCTGTTAGCCTCTATCAGCAGACCTGGGAGACTAGCTCTCTCCTGAGTTTTAGTGGTCAGAGCACTCTCTGCAGGCAAGCTCTCCTCTTGCAGGGAAGGTGCACAGATATCTGGCATTTGGACCTGCCTCCTGGCAGAAGATGAAGGCCCAAAAAAGGGCCTGTCACAGAAGCTGTTAGTTTCTGTAGTCCACACTCTCACCTGTGCAGACTAGTCTCAGAGGGATCTGGGAACCAACATGGCTCCCCCAGGTGCTCAGGCAAAGCCCTCCCTGGCAGGGTGGACACCTTTCCTCTGGCAGGGAAGGTGCATGGATGTCTGGAGCACAAAACGGGGTCTGCCTCAGAGGCTGTCCTCTAGGGACCTTGGGGGTATCCGCCAACTCTATGCCCAGGTGACCCGGTGCTAGAGCTGACCGGAAGGGACTTGTGACCCTAGTCAGGCCGGGTTTTCTGCTTCCCTAATACTGTCTCATGTCCCGCTCGATTGGAATGGAACAGAAGTTGTGTCCACATACACATATTTTATGTATATCAAGAGGGCATAAATCAATAATGAGTGTCTTTAATTCCTGACTGTAAAAGTAGCTGATATTTGTAAAATAAATATGATAAACAAAATAAAAGAATATTCACATCTGTCTTTTTCAACAGAATGTTCATGGAAAATTTAGCAACAAAAAGGTAATTCCAACATTTGAAGCAGACATACTAATATTAACTAATAATGGTTTTAATTCAGATTTACTCAGTTCCAATTTTCTTCAGGGTAGAATTTAGCTTTCTGAGGCTGTAGCATTAATGGTGATTTAAATTCCATTAAGTTGGGGAGGATCTTATACTCTCAGTGTATTCAAATGAGTGTAGTACAGTCTCCTTAATTACACTCTGGATCATGAAAACAACTTGAAATGAGGTAATAAAATGACTACAGTCAATATCTGAGAAACTTCAGAGACTTTTTAAAAAGTCTCTAAAAGAACAACAAATGAGAAAATGCTCAGCACTTAGAGTTGTGTCACAGGTGACTACCTAAATGTATTTCAAAGAATTTCTCCCAATACCTTAAAAACATATTTAAGTGAATTTTCAAAGAAATGCTTTTTTTTTTTCTTTTAAGTACAGCAATCAGCCTAGGATAATCTTCTGGTTTAGTGTTTAGATTCTAAATGAACCATAAAAAAAATTGTACTCCTGTTTTGAGCAAAAAGTAGATTCAATTGAAATTTTGAAGACATGATAGATAGAAAGATTCATTAAGACACTTACCAAACTTCAGTCTTTTTATGTGTGTTTTGGTGGAAAAGAGATATGGGCTGAATAATTTCGAGCTTGGTCAATCTAAAATGCTTGAGCAATTGTATGGCTCATAGTTGATTAATTTAATCAATTGATATTTAATTTGGAAAATAGCCTTGTCTCTCTTTTGTGTTTTTCCTTTGCAATGGCATATAAGGAATTTGAAGGACTTGTAGAATATATACTTAGTGTGACTAAGCTCCCTAGCTGACACCTGTCTCACAGCTCAGCTGTGTCATATTCCTCAGTCACCTTCAATCAGGCAAATAGATCCCCTAGGGCTGCAAGAAAGCAGAGGATTTTATCCAGCACTGTCACATTCTACAATGAACTATTCCAACATCGTTTCTGTTTTTCTTTTACATGCTATTGATTATCAGAAAATAGAACATTTTGTACCAGGCTGTTTGCATATCTTATTGGCCAGAAAACTATCATATTACCTCTTCAAAACACATCAAAAAGAAAGGTTATCATTTGCACCATTATGACTTAAACTCATGCTTAACCCTGTGGCCATGGGAAATAGAAATTGATGGCATTCTGCCATTTGATTAGCAAGGCTCAGTCCTGCCACAATTAAAAGTATTCTGATGACAGGAAAGTAGGAGGAAGGATTACAATGAATATTAACAGCAATCCGGAAGTAGCTTCCGAAGCCTATAACAAGAAATTGAAATTTAATAACAAGAAAGTATAGAGTATTTTATCTTGCAGCATTCAGGCCTAGCTCTGCTGAGGGTTGGTTAGTGAAGAGTCATAAGCGAGGAGTTTGATTTGGTTAATGATGGCAGCTGCAAAGAAGCAATGCATGAAACTGATTAGAATTTTATCACACTGTAAGAGCTCACCACAGTCATTTCTGCCTTATCCTGCCTAATCGCTACAGTGTGTTAGACTATTGCTAGAGCATTGTAATCCATCTCAAGATTCTCTATAAGCATCCTGTTTACAAGGAACTCTAGTGAAGTACATATTGATGAGACACAGAAAGAGCTTTATTTTAAAACAAAGGTATTTGAAAAAACAAAGATGTAGAACTTTGTGAAAGCTATCTTGAAATTTAGAAGAATCACAGCACAAGGAAAATAGTTTTGTTTTGTTTTGTTTTTTAAATTCTATACATGGATAAATTTCAATGAGATCTTCTTATGTTGAGAACATAAAGACTTATATTCTTAGCATTTATTGATTAAATGGAATAAGACACTTTTCACAGAGTTCAGGACACAATGTATAGAAGGTCAATCAGTACAGAAGACTGTTTTTATGAAATGGAATGTCTGCATTAGGATTTTACTTCTGTGAACAGACACCATGACCAAAACAACTCTTATACAGACAACATTTAATTGGGGTTGGCTTACAGGATCAGTTCAGTCCATTATCATCAAGGGAGGAACACGGCAGTGTCCAGGCAGGCATGGTGCAAGAGGAGCTGAGAGTTCTACATCTTCATGGGATAGCCTCTAATGGCTCCCAAAAGGTTAGGAGAAAGGTCTCCTTGTCCACTGCCACGGTGGCAAACTTTCTCCAACAAGGCCACACCTACTATAAAAGGTCACACCTCCTAATAGTGCCACTCCTAGGTCAAGGATATTTAAACCACTAGATGGAATACATAGAAAAATTTACCAATAGACAGATTTTTGACTCAATTTTTTTAAGAATATTTAGACAATGAGAATTTTCATAGTTAGGTTTGGTTGCCTGTCAAGAAAGTTCACCGTGTTCATCTTGAGCAAGTTTACATGAATCTTAGCTAATTTTTGCTCAATAATTAACTTAATACATTTTGTCATTTTCATGATATGTATCAGACTCTGCTCAAAATCTTGATGTTATAGCCATGAAAAGGAACAAAGGATGTTCCTAGCCCTCTTAAAGCTTCTGTTTTAGAGGAAAAGAGATGTAAAACTAGGATGTGTTCTAAAACAATAACATGAAAATGAATAAGAAAGAGAAAATAAGAATACCATTGAATAGGAGCAGGGATCAAAGGCTCATTGTACCAATGAGATCACGTGAACACTCATCTGAATGATAACAAAATATCCACCATGTACTCCTGAAAATAGCATTCCAGTCTTCAAGCACTAAGAAGTGTGCTGACTCTGTTCATAAAAACAGCAAGAAGGCAAGTGAGCCAGTCTGAGTCTAGACACTTTTTACTGCATCTAGACTTCCTTTTTTTTTTTTAAAGGATTTATTTATTATTATATGTAAGTACACTGTAGCTATCTGCAGACACACAAGAAGAGGGCGCCAGATCTCATTATGGATGGTTGTGAGCCACCATGTGATTGCTGGGATTTGAACTTGGGACCTTTGGAACAATAATCAATGCTCTTAACCACTGAGTCATCTCTCCAGCCTGCATGTAGACTTTCTTGATGCAGGAAAAAAAAAAAAAAAGCTCTCTTCCAATGATAAATGCTGATAAATGCTCTTTCATCAACACCTGGTCAGTGTAGCTGCACAAGGAATGAGTACATAGCTGTCTAGTTAACCAGACACAGTAAGCATTACCTTATTTCTAAGCTGTATATAGGAGATAAACATCTGTTACTTAGAGACCCTCTGACCAAGGAAGATTTATTACAGCATCTCTTAACAGACGGATGGTTATCACCATGGTACTAAGCACAAGGCCTAGGACTGATACCCAGAATTAATGACTAACAAGTCAAACCATGTTGTTCAGACTCAAGGTCATTAAAAGATATATTTTACTAACCAACACCTTTCAATTCATTTTAGGCCAAAAAAAAAAAATCCTTAAATTACCATTGTAGAAAAAAATCTCTTTCTTCTTTCTCCTCTCTGTTCTAACTTCTCTTAGCAACAATCTCAGCCATAAGACTGGAGAAGGAAACTGCTATAAAGAGAGCAAATACCAGAACGTTGCCAAAGAGAATATGCTATAGCTGGAAAACCCCTTCAAGTCTGACAAGGCAGTGGCGTTGAGAGCTCAGAGCTTGCTACAGGGCTACAGTGCTCCAAAGCCCTTCAGGATTCACTTTGGATACAGCTCTTTGGAGCCTGCCAGCAATTAGAAATCTTTCTCTCTCACAGACAAATCATGACTGGAATTCATCATGGAGAAAATGTCAGCCACAGAGAAGAAGCATTTAGCATGTTTGAGCACGGTCATGAAATAGTCATCACTACATCAGTGATGCACATTAAGCAGAATGTAGCTGTGCTCTTGTGGATGTGCTCTCTCATCCTGGACTGGATAATCACATGGAAGGCCTGTGCTTCACTCTCCCTAGAGAATGATTTGCATCAGTAGGTTATAATTTAGGATGTGTAAGAATTGCCTAAAACACTGCTGGAAACTTCCCTAAGGCTCTGGATCACACACGGAGGGTTGAGGTAAGATATTTGACATCTGTAATGTCACAGGGCACTCAGGGACTATGGGGAACTATGGCCTATGTAGTTATGTCTGAAATACATCTGTATACCCAATTAATTGGATTCTATTTACTGGGAAAATTGAGTTTTATATGCAATTAGTTACTTGCTGTAAAATCTTAAGAGTGCCAATGGACGGTAACTTTAATTTGTTCTTAATCTGTAACATCACTTGTTATGGTTAACACTTATGGTGAACTGGACTCACCTGACAACTTACAGACACGGAGTCTTTTATGCTCCTCAGAATCTGAGTGGTAGGCATGACTGCCACACTTTCTGGATGTCTGGATGATGAAACAACCTTTGAAAGCTTATGTAATATGTCTCTAGATGCTGAAGCTGCTTCAGAGCCCAGGCAGGAGAGAATCTGGGTCTCCTATAACAGTTTCCCAGAATTGAATGAACTTAGCAATCTTGTTAAAATGCAGCCTTTGTTGATCATGTAATGAATGAACAACAGCACAAACCAATATTACAAAAATACTTAAGTGAAGTTCTATTATCAAAGCCATAATATTGTTAATATAATCACAAACATTGGCAAGAAGTTATGAATATTTTGAGTCTACTTTAATAAATCATGCATAGCTGTGCAAAACTGAAGTTAGGACACAGCAACAACTATTTGATTATATGAGGTGCAATGATTTCACAGACAGAATATGATTAGAAATGTAATTTATTTTTGGCTAATAGAAAATTAAATTCTATTTTTAGTCAAGCCTAAGAAATTTATCTTCTTTGGAAAATAAAAATGTTATCACCTTTCTGTTAAAGCTAGAATCAGCAAGCAGCTTGACTTTCACTATGCAAATTTTGCTTAAATCTGAGTTACTTTTAATGTAAAATAAATATACATACTATTTTACTCGATGAATTTAGTTGAGGATACATCTATGAGAATATTTTATTTAGTTTATATTTATAAAGTTAATAAAGCATAAATTTATTTTGGAGAGTTTTTATTTTAAGATATATCTTTCCAAATTTTAGCTCACAACATATAGCATAGTTTTTAGGATACCATACAGAAATAATAGTTAAAGTTCAGAGGTATATCATATTGAGACATTGCTACAAAAGATTACCCACCAATTTTAGTCTCCTTTGGAAGAGGTTCTTTTTCACTTTGGTATTTATCATTTCATTAGAAATTGCTTTGGTCAAGGTGTTTTTTTAGGGAAAAAGGAAATGAAATATAGACACTGAGAACTATTCTTTTCTCTATCTGATATTTTTGGTTACTGGAAAAAATCATCACAACTATTCTGTTTTAATCAGTGGGTTCTTTCTGCTTCTTTTTCTTGTTTGTCTGAAGGCTTATAGATTACATATAGCTACCCTTCTGTGGTCACCATGGAAACAATTTTACAGGCTGCCATATAAGGATAGTTTCCGTTTGTTTGTATTTTTTGTGCTGTTTGGTTTGGGGGAGGAGGAGTGTTGAAGGTTAATCTTCAGAATCTAACTAGAGGTTTACTCATGCTAAGAACACACATACCCACTGAGCAACACCTCCAGCTAACTAATTTAAAGACTAAAATAGTATCTGCTTCCCTTGGTAGCAGCATTGAAAGGAATCATTTCAGTTCTTAACAGAACCAGAATCAGCCCAAGGTCTAGTAAAGGAAGCCAACAGCACAGGATTGGGTAGAGTAACTCAGGAGCAGCAGCCGGGGTTACTGCTGGAATTCTGTAAGGTTTCTGTCAGGAAGGCTGCTCCATTGTCCTCGGGATTCAGCAAGAAACTTGGAAGGACTTTCATTGCATTATGCCAGTTATTTTATGGAGAACTTTCAATAATTAGCTTTCTTACAGGATAGCTGATTCTCGAGATGCTCATCTATCATTAAAGAACAAGGAAAACTGATCTTGTACCTCTTGCATTCTGTCTCCAGAAACAACTACAAGCCAAGGACCCTTAAAAGATGTGGAAGCACCAAGAAAAGAAAAAAATAAAAGAAAGAAAGAAATTCATCAAAACGAAAATGTACTGCCAAGCGAAAAGCTTAAAAGTTTAAAACTTGACTCTTCAAAGTTGGGGAGAAAAGCAAATAACAGGGAACTTTGGAACACTTATCTTCATTTGCACGGAGACATTTTCTCACACACGTGGATTTTCTGGCTTCAGTGTTTGTCCAGTACTCACAGAGTTAAATCTTAACTTTTCCTATATATGAGTAATGCATTAAGAACAGAGCACAGGAAGTCTCCTTAAAAACCAAGAAATATTTCTCTGTGAATTATTCATCATCAACATATTGGGACTATTGTAAATAAAAAGAGGGGTGTGTCCAGCTCCTAGTGGTCCTTGGGCAATAAGACCACATTGAATGAATACGTAGAATGTGCTGTCTGTGCACTGCCACTCATTTCTCTTTTAAGTTAGAGACTAGACCAGATGGAACTATGCATTAATTGCTGTATTTCTGCTCATTGGAGAAAACAATATCCCGCAGTATTGTTGGACTCTTTGCATTGTATTATAATATATTTTAACCTATTTTGAAGACAATGGTAGTACTACCAAGTATTTTACCCACTTTTAAAATCTATAATCTAAATATATCCTGACATTTATTTTTATCAAACTGTTTTGAAGCTAATCTTACCATCTTATTCCCTTACTTGTCCAAACGTTCAATAAAATTTTTGACAGGTTTTCATCTTATACTCATATAAAAGTCATCACTGTAGCCTTTGAGTTGCACTTGACAGTAACTATCCGAGCACCCATGTGCTGTGGCCACCTTGGCGATCATTACATTTCTTTCCTCTTGGAGACCCATTTTTCTCCTTTGCTGCAGAATTATGTTCAGCTCAGTCATGATGGAAACTCCATCATTCTAAATTTCACATCTGGCAGCCTCAGTGTCCAAAGAGAATTTATAAGCATCTCTTTGTAAGTTATAGGTAAAATGGCAAGTCCAGAGTTGATGTGCTCTAAACAATGGCGGAAGTCATGGAACTTTGTTAAAAGTGACATGTTGTCGCGAGATGACTTGTTTCTCTTAACTCCTTTTTTTTTTTTTTTTTTTTTTTTTTAGGCTTTCACCTCAACTGCTATTTTTTAAGATTATAGAATTTTTAAGCAGAAAATTATAGACTAAAGAAGGTCTGTGTGAGTGTGTGTGTGTGTGTGTGTGTGTGTGTGTGTGTGTGTGTGTGTGATTTATCATTGGTCTCTGAAATTCTCATAGCAACAGCTAATACTTAAGCCCCATAATTGCTTCATTCCTATCTGGTACAGAATGCTGATCCGGGAGGAAGAGTCCTTTTTACTGTCAGGCTTTCCATGAAAGTTACCACTGAAAAGCTGAAGTCTAGCAAAAAGCTAAAGCCCTGAGTGTGCTCTAAAGTGGAGAACTCTGACTATGTCTCCTGAGAAACACAGACAGGGAGGACCAGAGAAGTAAGCGGCAGGTGGGATGTTCCCTACCCCTTCTTTGCTCTGCACTCTGTTCACCCGACTGATACTGTGGTCTTTCTCATTATTTTCAGCCATATATCCCCAAATAGTTTCTGGCATGCTGCCCTCAGCACAGAAACCTCATAAAAACGCAGCATGGGGGCAATATTAGTTTTATTATCCTTCTCTGCAGGTATGGTGATTTCAAAAGCTAAAAAAGGAACAGGCAAGGTAGAAATATGACCAGACTATAAGAAAACTGTAAAAAATGATGCTGTTAGTCCTCAGTGAGCAAGTACTCCCCTCACACTAGCTGCTAACACTTGAAGGTGCTGACCCAGGGCAGGGTGTAGTTAGCTGAGAAATATCTCCAAAGCTTGAAACTAGAAACATCTGAACTTTAAGCTTCTTTGGATCTTTACTTTAGCTTCTGTTACCTGGTCAGATGCTTGCAAGGGATGAGAGTGGGGTATTCGTGTCTAGATTCTAGAGCAATGGTTCTCAACCTTCCTACCACTGCAACCCTTTAATACTGTTTCTCATGCTGTGGTGACCTCCAACCAGAAACTAGAATTTAGCTACTCTTAGAATCATATTGTAAATATCTGTGTTTTCTGATGGTCATGGGCAACCTCTGTGAAAGGGGTCACAGCCCACAGTAAGTTGGGAACCCTCTACTCAAGAAAGCTGTGTGGAAATCTTAAACAACGCTCAGCGCACCCTACACGAGGTAGCAGATTTCCACTGTTATTAGAGCAAGCCTCCTACGATGTTCTTCTGGATGTAAATTTATTATTTTTCATGCAACTTCTAATAAAATACATTCTCTCAATCTGTTAGTGGAGACATCAAGAACAAACTCTTAAGAGTTCTTCCTTTTCAGTTAAAACTGCCTGGTGTAGGCTGAGCATGCCCAGAGGCAATTCTGACCTTCATTTTAACTTCTTAAACATGTTCCATGGATTTGAGCTATTGGGGTCCCCAATGTGTCTGCTATCCTCCCCTCTTGAATTATGATCTTAAACCGAGCATACCGGGGGCGGGGGGGAGGGGAGGCTGTATTCCTAAGCACTCTCACTTAGGAGTGCATTTATCTGACATCGTCTGGATCTGGTCTTTATTGTTTGCTTTCTTTCTAACAGCGTCCCAATCTTCCACACCTTCTACACAGCTTCACTGCACTAGAGGGCAGAGGTTCTCAACATTCCTAATGCTGGAACCCTTTAAAAGAGTTCCTTATGTTGAGGTGACCTCAAGCCATAAAAAAATTATTTTGTTGCTACTTCATAGTTGTAATTTTGTTATTGTTATGAATTGTTAATGTCAATATCTGTGTTTTCTGAGGTTATACGTGACCCATGTGAAAGGGTTGTTGGAACCCCACATGTTGAGAACCACTGCTCTAGGGTTTATCTACTCTATAGCTCCAACCTCCAAAAACCATTTTCTAAAGCCTGTTAACCACATGGTGTGCTTTATCGGAGTTTCCTACGCCAATGTCCTAACTACTTGCTTACCCACAGATTGGCCAGTTCTATCTAAAATATTAAATTGTGGGTCTGACATTGTTCAGAACACTTCTGTAATCTGTTTTAACTTCACTAGACTTTTGAGTGATGTCCCTGATTTTCTTCTAACACTGGGGATTTGCATTTGTCCCATTTAAGAAAGTACTACATATTCAAGAGGCTTACTGATGTAGAACTATTTTAATGTAGGTATTTAATGCCATAAGTTTCCCCCAAAATAAATTTTTTATGAATTGTCATTTTTATTGCATAATATTTTAAAATTTGTTTTCAAAATTGTCCTTTGATTCACATAGTCTTTGACATAGTCAAACTTTGGTCCACTAACTGATAGATTGGTTTTTGTATTTTGAGATTCTATCAATTGTGTGTGTGTGTGTGTGTGTCTCTGTGTGTGTGTGTGTGTGTGTGTGTGTGTGTGTGTATGTGCACGCGTGTTCCTCTGGAGCTTAATCTATAGACAGTTGTGAGTCACTGGATGAGACAGAACTGTATTAAGGTCCTGCAGAAGAGCAGCAAATACTCTACCACTGAGCCATCTCTCCATCTCTGACTGCACTTTTAAGGTCTTTCAAGAAATGGATACACAGTCTCAATGGTATAATCTAGAGCTATAACATGAATTGAATGGGGTAAGAATGATGTATTGTTTACTTAAAACGTTCAAAGAGAGCACGGTCTAGAATTGTCAACATAGGCAATGGTAACTTTATGAAGTGATAGACTTGTTATTTGGCTTGTTTTTATAATCCCTGAGATTTGCTGTTTTTATATAGCTCTGCATGAAATAACAACTTAAAACAAAATATCCCCTTGGGCTCACTGTTTCAGAAGATTCATCTCATTTTCACTTTAATACACATTGTGGAGTCCTTTGTGAGGCAGAACATTTTATAATTATGCATGCAATTGACAACAAGGAACAATGCCCAAGTGTGTATCCATAGTAACCTACTATAACTTTGCATAATATATACTGATACACCTCAATTTATACACCAAATTCATCAGCTTCTAAAATGCCCCAGTATGGACCATGTGGAAAACATTTTATATTCAAACCATAACAGTAATATACATATATACCAAATAAGTATATCAATTTATAAATATTTATATGCCTGTAGGTATATGTAATGGTATAAAATGTTTAATAGTACCAAGGAAAAGAGCAGACCCACTAAATCATAATTACAATATGAGATGTAATTTCCATAGTTTTCTTTGTAAATTTTGCTTTAAAAGGAGTCAGTTGCAATGCAGTGAACTCAGTAGAGTTGTCTGAGTATGACAACTCAGCTGTCACTGGAGAGGAGTATGCCACAGGGTTCTACAGTTTTAGTTCTCCATGTTTCAACTTCTACTGCTAGGAAATGATGTTGTCAGACATCCTGAAGTATCACTTTGCTGACAATTACTTATTATGTAAAATACTTAGTCAGTCTGCTGTAACATATGCTGTAGTATATTCCAGTTGTCCAGTAAGCCATCCACCTTATCACCATTCTAAATACATAGAGTAAGTAATGTTTTCTTGATTAAGTGTTAATTCATTTTTAAATGCACAAGTAAACTTGACTTGGAATGTAGTTGAGTCTTCCCACTGGGAAGGAATAAAAAAGTACTGTCCATTTTTCTCTTAAATAAATTAAGTTTTTAAATGTCATTTTAAAAGGCTTCATAGGACAGGGGGAAAAACAATGTTAATAATCTTTTATCTCTGAAGTGCCATTTTCAGATATATCACATATTAAGGTAGTGTTGATGATATTTCTGAAGACGTTGAATTTATTGTAAAACATAGCATCTAAAACAGACTATCTCAGAGGAAGAACATCTGAAAAGCCTGAAGCTTTGAGTGTGGAAGCACAGAGAAGAAGAAGAGGCCTCAAGTACTCTGTCATAGGTTCTAGAATCACACTGTCCATGCAACAGCTACCATAAGTTGCATGTGGATAAGTACATCTCAGTTAAAAGTTCAAATTAAAATCTAATGCAACTTCAAGAATCTTCTCCTTACTTGCTAGACACATTCAAGTGATCATTGTATTGGTGAAGACAGGAACTTCATTTTGAGAGAGAGAATAAAATAGCACAGAAACACTGAAGTTATTCATGCAATTGCTAACAATTCACTGCTCGATGGACTCTAGCAAAAAAAGTTCCCGTCTAAGGATAATTGTGATTGGAATCACACAGTCTTCCTAGCTTTATGAGGCGATGGCAGAGCAGTCTTTCTGTCTTATAGACAATTGAGTTATTCAAAATAACACCCATCAGATCCCCATAGGAGTCAACTCTCTGCATGAGTCAGCAGATCTTACTTTGCCAGGAAGCTCAAGACATCTTCAGTTTCACCAGGGATGTTTGCAGCTTTCTGGGCTGACAAAAAAAATCAGAAATAGAATCCACGCACACATATTTATTGTAGCCATCATAAAGAGTGACTCAGCAACCTTGGAGGTAGAAGCAGCCCAATTCCTTCCAGCTATATTTTTAGGAGTTTGATTTAGGTCTTGTGTTCCTGTGAGGGTAACTAGGATCTACTAAGATAGTCTCATCAGTGAAATAGAAATCCAATTAATGCTTACAAAGAATCATTTGGTGATTCAAGTGAAACCCAATTTTGATAGGAATAAGAGTTAGGTAAATTTACTTTGAATCAGATTCAACTTATAAGGAAAAATTCTATATGTGACTTTCCTGGATAAGAGCCTGGTCTCCACAGGATGTGATCATGTCTCTATCAGCCCGGGGCTCCCTGAGAACAGACTTAATTCCTTATATAGCTCCTCATCACCTGAAGTGGCATGAAAAAAAAAAGGCTAAGCAGAAGGGGCAGGGAGCTATACACCCCATGCTCCAAACAGCCTCTAGGATCACCTCTCCACCGCAGTTTCTTAGAATCTCACACTTCAGATGAGTTACCAAAGGGATAGTGGTTTCCAAAGGGGAAACTAGGAAAGGGGTAACGGTATAACATAATGTAAATAAAGAAGATATCTAATTTAAAAATTTAAAAAAATTATTTTATATTTCTGTATCAGAGGTCATCCTGCAAGCACCAGTTCTCTCCTTCTACCCTTCCTGGAACTGAACTCATAATGAGGCTGGATAGTAAGCCTTATCATGGTCTTAGGTTCTATAAGAAAGCAGGTTGAGCAAGCTCTGTAAGGAAGCCAGTAGACAATATTCCTCTATGCCCTCTGCATCAGCTTCTGTCTCCAGGTTCCTGCTCTGTCTGGGTTTCTGCCATGTCTTCCTTCAATAATGAAATATGGAAATATAAGTGGCTTGATTACTCACTGAGTCATCTTTCCAGACTCCTTGATAAGTGTCTTTGTCTCCTCTGTTGAAAATAGTGACTAGGCCTGACTTTGGCTAGACTAATAAATACATAAATGGCATGATGTTAAACTTCCATATAAGAAGCAACACACTAATATGGAAATTTGACCTAATGCCTGAAGGTTCCCTAAGTAGTCCAGCAAAGGACACACATATACTATTTATAAAACACTCAGGTTTTTCAGATGGTCTTTAAAAGGCATGAAAAGGGGTCTCAGGATGACTTCTTGTGTGTGCTTGTGTGCTGTTAGTCCAGGACAGATGGGGGGAGCACACACTCCTGAGGAGCACTGTTGAACATAATTTAACATCTATCAGTGTCTTCAAGAATTAGAGAGAGCAGACAGAGAAGAGAGGTTGTAATCTTTAGTCAGTTCTCATTTAAGAATACCAGAAATCCCCTTCCATTCCAACGAAGTTCTAAAGTAAAGTAAAACTGCTCCTAACCCTCTTATGAAAATGTAACAACTCCTCATTGAGGCAAATTTATTTTATCTCACTTCACTATGATTGATCTGAAGTAGCTGTCATTTGTGATGTGTGATGACCAACAATTCATAAGGAAAGAAACAAAAGAAATCCAAAGGAAGTCAAGCATTTGGAAGCCCACTTAGTATTCGGTTTTGGATCACAAACAAAACAAAACAAAGCAAAGCAAAACAAAACAAAACAAAACAAAAAAAAAACAGCATTAGTGGGAGGTACTCTCAGACTGAGATTCCATGGGTTAAATCTGTGTGGGTGACATTTTATAGGATACAATATATAACATAAGGAGAGACTAGAGCCTGAAGAATGTATGTGCTCCTCTGGTGGGCAGCCAAGAAAGTAACCAAATGGAATGACTTCAATTGTTCATACCCCGAGTTTGTCAAAGGAAAGCAGTGAGAATGAAGAACTAGTATTCCATATTTTACTCACTTTCTGCAGATTGTGCTGCCAGGTTCTCATGGTTAGCATGGTTGCTATTTTTTTTCTCCCTGAAATGTCATTGTTTTATTTTTCTTTAAGGCTAACAAAATTCTATTTTGTATATGTACCATTTTTTTATCGTACTTTTTTTATTACGTATTTTCCTCAATTACATTTCCAATGCTATCCCAAAAGTCCCCCATACCCTCCCCCCACTTTCCTAACCACCCATCCCATTTTGTTGGCCCTGGCATTCCACTGTACTGGGGCATATAAAGTTTGCGTGTCCAATGGGCCTCTCTTTCCAGTGATGGCCGACTAGGCCATCTTTTGATACATATGCAGCTAGAGTCAAGAGCTCCGGGGTACTGGTTAGTTCATAATGTTGTTCCACCTATAGGGTTGCATATCCCTTTAGCTCCTTGGGTACTTTCTCTAGCTCCTCCATTGGGAGCCCTGTGATTCATCCAATAGCTGACTGTGAGCATCCACTTCTGTGTTTGCTAGGCCCCAGCATAGTCTCACAAGAGACAGCTATATCTGGGTCCATTCAGCAAAATCTTGCTAGTGTATGCAATGGTGTCAGCGTTTGGAGGCTGATTATGGGATGGATCCCTGGATATGGCAGTCTCTAGATGGTCCATCCTTTCGTCACAGCTCCAAACTTTGACTCTGTAACTCCTTTCAGGGGTGTTTTGTTCCCAATTCTAAGAAGGGGCACAGTGTCCACACTTTGGTCTTCATTCTTCTTGAGTTTCATGCGTTTAGCAATTTGTATCTTATATCTTGGGTATCCTAAGGTTCTGGGCTAATATCCACTTATCAGTGAGTTCATATTGTGTGAGTTCCTTTGTGATTGTCTTACCTCACTCAGGATGATGCCCTCCAGGTCCACCCATTTGGCTAGGAATTTCATAAATTCATTCTTTTTAATAGCTGAGTAGTATAGTACTCCATTGTGTAAATGTACCACATTTTCTGTATCCATTCCTCTGTTGAGGGGCATCTGGGTTCTTTCCAGCTTCTGGCTATTATAAATAAGGCTGCTATGAACATAGTGGAGCATGTATCCTTCTTACCGGTTGGGACATCTTCTGGATATATGGCCAGGAGAGGTATTGCTGGATCTTCTGGTCGTACAATGTCCAATTTTCTGAGGAACCACCAGACTGATTTCCAGAGTGGTTGTACAAGCTTGCAATCCCACCAACAATGGAGGAGTGTTCCTTTTTCTCCACATCCTAGCCAGCATCTGCTGTCACCTGAATTTTTGATCTTAGCCATTCTGACTGGTGTGAGGTGGAATCTCAGGGTTGTTTTGATTTGCATTTCCCTGATAATTAAGGATGTTGAACATTTTTTCAGGTGCTTCTCTGCCATTCGGTATTCCACAGGTGAGAATTCTTTGTTCAATTCTGAGCCCCATTTTTAATGGGGTTATTTGATTTTCTGGAGTCCACCCTCTTCAGTTCTTTATATATATTGGATATTAGTCCCCTATCTGATTTAGGATAGGTAAAGATCCTTTCCCAATCTGTTGGTGGCCTTTTTGTCTTATTGACAGTATCTTTTGCCTTGCAGAAGCTTTGCAGTTTCATGAGGTCCCATTTGTCAATTCTCGATCTTACAGCACAAGCCATTGCTGTTCTATTCAGGAATTTTTCCCCTGTGCCCATATCTTCAAGGCTTTTCCCCACTTTCTCCTCTATAAGTTTCAGTATCTCTGGTTTTATGTGAAATTCCTTGATCCACTGAGATTGACCTTAGTACAAGGAGATAGGAATGGATCGATTCCCATTCTTTTACATGATAACAACCAGTTGTGCCAGCACCATTTGTTGAAAATGCTGTCTTTCTTCCACTGGATGGTTTTAGCTCCCTTGTCAAAGATCAAGTGACCATAAGTGTGTGGGTTCATATTTTAAGACTCACAAATAGCAGTGTCAAGTGTGAAATTACAGTAGAGAAAATAAATATCAAACCATCAAAATCTGTACCCAAACACAGAGCATTTTTTTCTATTGTCTTCTCTAATGGGATGAAAAATATAATTTTATCTACATATAACTCTGTAGGCTCATCTTATTTTTACGTGGATTATTTGTTCATATTTTCTACTTGGGATTTTGCTGCAGGAATTCATGTTGGCCATCCTGGAAAATTCTATTGGATAAAATCCCATGTTCCCAAGTGCTTATTTAGCCCTTCAAAGTTTGTGGTGAAAGTATTAATTGTTTACATTCATTATATGTCACTGATCCCACTTATTTTGGGTATACTTTTTCAATGATTCTTAGAGTTTGAAGAAGACAGTTGGCTAAATTATCTATCGGGGGCTCTACCTTTCGGGTAGATATTGTTTACTTCCTAGTAAACCATTCACTTAGCAGAAGTCAGGATTCATTTCATGATTTCTGCATCATTTTGATATTTTTCTTAAATACTAATGTTTTGAATTTAATTTATTATTGGTTCTGGGGTTAGGTATATAACACAAAATTTCCATATATTCAATTTTTGGAGTAGCTACCACTATGGGTATTGTTGGTCCTACTCCAACCATTGAATGAATTTGAGAGAGAAAGAGGCAAAGGAGACTAATAGAGGATGAATGAGAAGTGAAGAGATGATCCAACTTCGTTTTTTTTTATTAGATATTTTCTTTATTTACATTTCCAAGGTTATCCCCTTTCCTCATTTCCTCTCTGAAAATCCCCTATCCTGTCTTCCTCCTCCTGCTCACCATCCCACCTACTCCTGCTTCCCTGTCCTGGCATTCCCCTACACTAGGGCACAGAGCCTTCACAGGACCAAGGGCCTCTCCTCTTATTGATGTTCCACAAGGTCATCCTCTGCTACATAAGCAGCTGGAGCCATGGGTCCCTCCATGTATGCTCTTTGGTTGGTGGTTTGTTCCCTGGGAGCTCTGGGGGTACTTGTTGGTTCATATTGTTGTTCCTCCTATGGGGCTGCAAACCCCTTCAGCTCCTTGGGTCCTTTCTCTCACTCCTCCATTGGGCACCCATGCTCAGACCATTGGTTGGCTATGAGCATCCTCTTCTGTATTTGTCAGGCATTAGCAGAGCCTCTCAGGAGAAAGCTATATCAGGCTCCTGTCAGCAATAGTTGTTGATATCGATAATAGTGTCTGGGTTTGGTGACTATATGGGATGGATCCCCAGGTGGAGCAGTCTCTAAATGGCCTTTCCTTCAATCTCTGCTCCACACTTTGTTTCTGTAACTCCTCCCATGGGCATTTTGACCCCCCTTCTAAGAAGGACTGAAGTAGCCACACTTTGGTCTTCCTTCTTCTTGTGCTTCATGTGGTCTCTGAATTATACGTTGGGTATTCCGAGCTTCTGGGCTAATATCTGCTTATTATGTGAATGCATACCATGTGTGTTCTTTTGTGAATGGGTGACGTCATCCGGGATGATATTTTCTAGTTCCATCCATTTTCCTAAGAATTTCATAAATTCATTGTTTAATAGCTGAGTAGTACTCCATTGTGTAAATGTACCACATTTTCTGTATCCATTCCTCTGTTGAAGGACATCTGGGTTGTTTCCAGCTTCTGGCTATTATGAATAAGGCTGCTATGAACATAGTGGAGCATGTGTCCTTATTACATGTTGGAGCATCTTCTGGGTATATGTCCAGGAGTGGTATAGCTGGGTACTTAGGCAGTACTATGTCCAATTTTCTGAGGAACCACCAGACTGATTTCCAGAGTGGTTGTACAAGCTTGCAATAATAAGTGTTCCTCTTTCTCCACCTCCTTACCAGCATCTGCAGTCACCTGAGTTTTTGATTTTAGCCATTCTGACTGGTGTGAGGTGGAATCTCAGGGCTGTGTTGATTTGCATTTCCCTGATGATTAAGGATGTTGAACATTTCTTTTAGTGCTTCTCAATCATTCCGTATTCCTCAGTTGGGAATTCCTCTTTTAGCTCTGTATCCCATTTTTCCCTAGGGTTATTTGTTTCTCTGTAGTCTGAAACAAATAACCCTATTTTAAAAATGGGGTACAGAGCTAAACAATAAGTTAGACTCAAGAGATCCTACTTCTTTACCAACAATCACAGTCTAAGCAAAGCAGCTGCAATCTGAGGACTCGAAGCACACTGATAAAATCATCTTTTATAAATGTGCCTACTCGCCAGCTGTTAAATTCTATTAAAATGCCCCATCCATGCCGTCTATCTTGAATCTTTTCTCTTGACAGCTGCAGATGATAGATAGAAGCCCAGATGTATTCGGGAGTATATTATATAAAAGAAAACATAACATCATTTATGTATATGCCCAATTTAGAAGACAAAGAAATGTTTAAATAATCTGATGATATGTTGCAATGATTAATTTAACATATTTCCTTGGTATTAGAATCCCTGTTCTTGTATTTTAGGATAGAAAATGCACCTAAAACAATGTACTATATCTAAATATGTACTTGAAGACATTTTAGAAGTCCCGCCCTAAAGGCACTTAAAGGTCACTTCTGAATGACTAGAATGTTTGGAAACGGAACAAAAGAAACCTTTGAGTTTTAGAAGTGATGGACAGGTCTATAATTCTTAGTTTTTTTTTTTTTTTTTTTTGGACACACACACACAAAAATGTAAAGTAGCCAATGCAAGCTCCTTGGATTTACAGATGAAGCATTAATGCAGCTCCAGGGAAGAAACCTGTATGTCTTTAGTCTTCCAGATGAAAAGAATGATAACAAGTACACCTGCCAGGTGACAAAGACTGTGAAGTGATTAATGTCACAAGGTTGAAAGATGCCATTAAGGACAACATGTGTCAACCTGAGAATCTAACAGAGTGTGTGCCGGAAATACATACATTTCATCCATTTGCTTAATGCCAAGTTAATATGTTTCATGAAACTTGAAGTCAATTTGCCTTTAAGCAAAAATTCCTCAAGAGATTTTGCACTTTTAGCTTCAGAATAAAAAGAATTTGAAGACCCCAGCCTGAATTTCAGTAATTATTTGGGTGGTATTTATAGAATAGAGGAGAGAAATATTTGTTTTGCCTTTTACATATGAGGTTGGTACTGTGCCTCATTTAAACCACATTGTTCTTTGACAAATAGCTTGTACCGATTGAGGAATGAAAGACTGTGTCAGAGCAAGGTGTGACCAAAGCTCATTCCTTTCACCTCTCTCCTCATCAATAGACCTTGCATAAGTGAGGGAAAGCACATAGGGTGAAGAGTTCATGAGAATACTGTCACACGGACATGTACAGAACTGAAGGAGATTCTTAGAAGGCCTGACTCTTGGCCTTATTGAGACTCCAGCAAGCTCTAGAGCTACCAGAACACATCTCCAGTAACATAACCAATCCTGAACTCACTAAGTTGGCTTAATGCAAATGCCCCTACTTTGTTTCTCCTCATGTAGGCTTGCAAGGTTTGTAATTTAGAAATCACCTTTTATTACCTTGATGTTCTTTGTGTCTGTAACACAGATAATTTTAGTAATCTTTTGCCAGTTTCCTAAAGATAACATTAAGTAGGCTCATCTTTTTTTTTTAATTTACTTTTTCAAATTTACTTCCTCCTGCCAGAGTTCTTCACCAACTCCCCTTTGGCTTTAAGACGGTGTTCCCCATCCACCTCTCACCTACCCTCACCCACATCCCACCTGCTTTCACCCACCACATCCCCACCTCACCTCACCTCACCTCACACACTTCCCAGCATCCTCCTTCCCTGGGGCATCAAGTTGCTATAGAATTAGGCCTCTCCCACTGAGGCCCAACAAGCCAGTACTCTGCTACATATATTCCTGTGGCCACTGACCAGCCTGTAAATGCTCTTTGGATGATGACTTAATCATCATTTCTGTAAGCTCCCAGGGGATCCAGGCTAGTTGACACTGTTGGGTTGCATCTTAACAAAATCTTGGACCTGTGACATTCTGAACCAAAGGCAAGTTTCAGTTAAGCCTGCCCCTTTGAGGCCTCATCTTCAGAAATGCTTTGGGTTCCCCATTCTACTAGCTTGGATCTCTTTTACCCTGTGCAGTGCTTATCCCTCATTGCTAACTAAATGAGATTCTTTAAGTCCATTATAAACCCATCCTTACTAAAGGAGCAGTTCTGTAAACTTAATTAAAAATACACGGAAAGAGCAATTCTCAACTGCATATGGAAAAACAAAATACCCAGGATAGCCAAAACAATTCTCAACAATAGAAGAACTTCTAGAAGAATCACCATCCCTGATCTCAAGCTTTACTACAGAGTAATAGTGATTAAAAACTGCATGGTATTGGTACAGAGACAGGTCGATCAATGGAATGGAATCAAAGACCCAGAAATAAATCCACACAGCTATGAACACTTGATTTTTGACAAAGTAACCACAACCATACAGTGGGAAAAAAGAAAGCATCTTCAACAAATGGTGCTGGTCTAACAGGCAGTCTGCTTGTAGAAAAGTGCAAATTGATCCATATTTATCCCCTTGTACAAAAATCATGTTCAAGTGGATTAAGGACCTCAACATAAAACCAGATACACTGAATATAATAGAAAAGAAAGTGGAAAATAGCCTTGAATGCATTGGCACAGGGGAAAATTTCCTGAATAGAACATCAGTGGCTCAGGTTTTAAGATCAACGATTGACAAATGAGACTTCATGAAACTAAAAAGTTTCTATAACGCAAAGGACACTGGAAAAATCAGCAACCTAAAGATTTGGAAAAGATCTATGCTAAACCTACCTACATCTGGTAGAGGGCTAATATCCAAAATATATATAGAACTCAAGAAGCTAGACTCCAAAAATTTCTAAATAACCAAGTTAAAAATAGGGTACAGATCTAAACAGAGGAATCTTGAATGTCAGAGAAGCACTTAAAGAAATGTTCAGCATTCTTAGTCATCAGGGAAATGGAAATCAAAACAGCCCTGAGATTCTACCTTACATCAATTAGAAGGGCTAAGATCAAAAACTCAAGTGACAGCACATGTTGGCAAGGATATGAAGAAAGGGGAACTCCTCCATTGCTGGTGGGATTGCAAACTGGTACAACCACTTTGGAAATCAATCTGGCGTTTCCTCAAAAAATTGAAAATAGTTCTACCTGAAGGCCCAGCTATACCACTCCTGGGCATATATCCAAAAATGCTACAACATACCACAATCACACACAGTCTGCTATGTTCATAGCAGCCTTATTCATAATAGACAGAAACTGGAAGCAACCCAGATGTCCCTCAACCTTAACTGAAATGACAAGAATAAGGAGATAGAGCCTGAAGGGACCACTTCCAGTAGATAGACAAGGCGCCCAGTGGAGGGATAGGGTCACCAAACCTCCTTCAAAAATGTTGATCCAGAATTGTTCCTGTCTAAAAGAAATACAAGGACAGAAATGGAGCAGAGACTGAAGGGAAGACCATCCAGTGAGCTTGGAATCCATCCCATTTGGTGGGCACAAAATTCTGACACTATTATTAATGCCATGTTGTGTTTACAGATAGGAGCCTGGCTTAACTGTCCTCTGAGAGGCTTTACCAGCAGCTGATTTAGACAAATGCACATACTTCCAAGCATCTATTGGACTGAGGTGGTGGGAACCCTATGGAAGAGTTAGGGAAAGAATTGAAGAAGCTGAAGGGAATTGCAACCCCCAAGGAAGAACAACAATGTCAACTAACCTGGGCCCCTGGGACTAAATCATCAACCAAAGAGCATACATGAGCTGGCCCGAGGCACTTGGCACATATATAGCAGAGAAAGTGCCTTGTCTGGCCAAAGTGGGAGAGGATGCGCCTAATCCTATAGAGTGATGCTCCAGGGAAGGGAATTCAGGGGAAATTGTGGTGGAGAAGGAGGGAGGCAAAGGGGAGGGGAGATGGGATGAAGAACTTTGAAGGGAGAACTGAAAAGGGGAGCAGCATTTGGAATGCAAAGAAATAAAACAACTTTTAAAAAGAAAATACACTTAGCAAACAATCTACTGTAAGACTTTGGAAATACTGTGCTACTCACAGTGTAGAAAGCTCTAACTTGGCTCCTGTACTACAAGAGAAAAATTTACAAGTAACAAAATGGTTTTCAT
Source organism: Mus musculus (assembly GCF_000001635.26). Lineage (NCBI taxonomy): Eukaryota > Metazoa > Chordata > Mammalia > Rodentia > Muridae > Mus > Mus musculus. The sequence continues at coordinate 81,819,772 of NC_000069.6, forward strand.
AATAGAACCTTGAAAAGTAATCAGTTGATATTTGAAACATGATGATACTAAATGGCGGTAGTCCATTGTACTTGCTGTGAATGACTAAACTTGTCTATCAACTAGAGATTAATGCCTAAATCCCTTCTTAAATCCCAATCAGGAATAGGAAATTACAGTGTAAAACAAAACTTTATTTTCATGGAAAAATATTGCAAGTGACTAACTTAATGTTTTCAGCATGTATTTTGTATTTTTAGCTCTATTGTTCAACAGACATATCTCTTACGTTATTTTCAGGTAGATCCCTTAAAATGAGCTTAATTCTTAAATTTGTAATTATAGTGAGAGAAGCTGAGCAGCAGTCCACAACGTTGCAGGGTGTCAGCCTGTCCTCAGCCTCAGTAGATAGATCATTGCATCAACTTTGGTCAGGAATCTTTCTTCAGCCAAGGTTTCCCAGGATGCCTTCTTCACTGTATCTAAGCCTGTAATAAAGTCAGAGCCGCATTTAGTTTGACAAGAAAACCACTAAGATGTTGGACAAACTATCTTCTAATTATTAAGAGACTGAAAGGATACATTTAATTATAACATTGGACTGAAAACAAAGTTTTGTGTTTATTTCACTAGAACAATCCAGTTGTATACCCCCCCCCCTTCAGTTCAGTAAGAGATTGTAATGAAAACTTTAATTCCACAAGTCAATTTGTCTCAGATGAATTTATGGATGAAACAGCTGTTCCTGCTGGAGCATTTAGGGTGTTTCTCTGCTGATGAGTTGCTGTCTCCATGGCAAGGGATGCCTTAAAGCAGCCTTAGTTATAAACGGCTTTGATGCTCCAAATGTTTTAAGTGGCTTCTCAAGCCTCAATCAAGATAGCTTTAAGTGAGGGAGTCTATCCTTCGCTAGACAATGATTTGTGCCTGTGACACAAATATGGCACAGGGTTACCATATTGCTCCTTTAGGCTATATATAAACTGCACTTTTATAATATCATTTTTCTTACTTATGAAAACATAAAATTTGAGATTTCAGGAATTCAAAAGGAGGACATGTCTCAGCTAAAGTAAGAGTGCATGTTCACTACTGTCTGATACTTACATGTCCCAACTGTCAACATTTACCTGTTGATTTTCTCAAGTCCAAAAGTCCTAGGGATGGGAGCTGAGAGTCAAGAGTTACTGTCACATTTAGTGTTGGGCATTGGGTAACACAGAGTGTCTGCTACGCACTATGGTGGTTTCTTAATTGTCCACTGACTAATGAGGCCGAGAGGAGGGACGCAAACTAGGAAATCCACTGGAAAGGAAAATACAGTCCCTTCTGAGAACGATACTTTGAATTTTTCTTCTTAAATTTAAAATAAACAAAAGAAAGTTGAGTGCATCAATTATACACCCAGTTGTGGCCCTGACAATAGGAGGTAAGACTATAAATACCTGCACTTCTCTGTGAAAGCTTACTGGTAG